>NW_024080663.1:900331-1133570 GCF_003009895.1 Hyaena hyaena
TTTTTTTTTTTTTTTTTTTTTTTTTTTGGCCAACATGAAAAAAAAAACCCCTTTTGCAAACATTTTTGTACATTATCTCTTTGGTTGAAAGGGGAATATTTCTGTAGGATAGATTCTTAGATTCACACACATACATAGTCACATATCAAACTAATTTGAATAATCCTGTGCATTCATATATTTAATCTTATACATAATAAATAACATATCCTTAATTTGTTTACACCACTGTTATTTAGGACTTTGGTCTGATAGTCAGACCCAGTCTGAATTGACCATATGCCAAATAATACAGCATCAAAATGCTTTTGTTTGTCTTCTCTCCACTTCCTTTGTCCAGGTTCAATTTCTGTTAGTTTAGTCTAGGACTCCAGATTTTTAAAAACTATGTAGTATTTTTCAAGAATTACATTTTCAGTGATTTTTGATTATATTATCAGGGATCGTTTTGACTTCACACAGTGTTTGACTGGTCTCTTGCATACCCCCAGCTCTTTTACCATAATCTCAGTTCTTTTTTTTTTTTTTCTTTTTTGTTTATTTATTTATTTTGAGAGACACAGAGCATGATCTGGGGAGGGGCAGAGAGAGAGAATCCCAAGCAGGCTCTGTTATTAGTGTGAAGCCTGACACGGGGCTCAGTCTCATAAACTATGAGATCATGACCTGAGTCAAAATCAGGAATCAGACGCTTAACCGACTAAGCCACCTGGGCACCCTATAACTTCTCCATTCTTAGTTCTCATTTTGATTTATCTCTTGATTGGCTAAATTATTTCTTTAACTTTTTCAAGAAGATCACATGTACTGAATATACATTTACGTGGCTTTTGCATATGAGTGACATCTCTGATAATATTAATTCATTTTTTATTACCTTAAGAAATTTTGTGTCTATGCCATGCCACTGTCTTTCTTTTCCTTCTCTCCTGAGGAAGTAATTCTTCTTCATTTTCTTTTTTTAAAATTTCAGGTCGAATTTATAAGCATTCTCAGCAACCTTTGATTACATATGAGAAACATAATGTGATAGACCATCCAAAGAATGTGGGAGGCTCCCGTTCTTTATTCCTTCTGAAGGCTCATGGTAAGTTACTGGGATAGCATTATTCTACTCTGTGGAATAAATTTACCTGATGACTTGGTACTGGCTGGATTAGGAATGGTGGTGACCATAATTTATTTATTTATTTTAAAATGTTTATTTATTTTTGAGAGAGAGAAAATGGGAATGAGGGAGGGACAGAGAGAGGGATAGATAGAGGATCCGAATTGCCTCTGCACTGACAGCAGGGAGCTTGATGTGGAGCTCAAACCCACAAACTGTGAGGTCATGACCTGAGCTGAAGTTGTATGCTTAACCCATTGAGCCATCCAGGCGCCCCAGTAGTGGTCATAATTTAGCAAAATTTTCATAAATCTTCTATGTTCAAATATTAACATTTGCAGGTAGCAGTGTCTATCTTAATGTTTGCAAATTTTTATTAAAACTAGAGAGTAGGGATCATTCAGTGGTTTTAACTCTGGCTGCACATTAAAGCCACTAATGGAGCTTTTAAGACATCTATAATTTTTCAGGAGTGCCCTAGTTGTTTCTAACTATAGCCAGAGTTAAGTATCACTAAGTTAATCAATTTAATTTTTGTGAGACCTTAATTATGATGTTTATTAAAATAAAGCCTCATCGGGGCGCCTGGGTGGCTTAGTCGGTTAAGCGTCCGACTTTCGCTTAGGTCATGATCTCACGGTTCGTGGGTTCGAGCCCCGCGTCGGGCTCTGTGCTGACTGCCAGCTCAGAGCCTGGAGCCTGTTTCAGAGTCTGTATCTCCCTCTCTCTCTGACCCTCCCTGCTCACGCTGTCTCTCTCTCTCCTAGAAATAAATAAAACATTAAAAAAATTTAAAAAAAAAAATAAATAAAATAAAGCCTCATAATAGAAGAGTGCTTTGTGATTTTGATTGTTTAATAGTAATTTAGTCTCAAAGATACAGTTTTGTTGAAATGAATAATGTACAAAGTATTTGAGGGTATACACATCACTCAGTGCTGTATGTAAATATTGTATCCTTAAAATGATGAAATTAACCACGTCGGAAGAGCAGTAGTCTAAACACAAGGCTCTGGTTCTACGGATAAAAGTTGACTGCATTTGAAAAGTAGCCCGTTTTATTTTGAAAAGATGGGATTTAAAAGTAGGGGAATAGTGTCGTGTATAGTATACTATTCTTAAGTAGTAGTATTGGGTGGGGCCATCTTTCCTGATTTGGTGTATTTCCTTCGTATTCTCCAGAATTAGTCCTTCCGTAGAGTTTCAATAAATGTCATCATTTACATGTCTCAAGTTAATCTTGAGAATAACTTTATTATTGATAGTTTGCTTCTAGTAGTAGCTCCAGATTGACAGTAATTGGATTCACATGTAACATGCCTATTTGTTTTTCATTGTTTTTTGGCATGAGAAGCGAGAAGATGCTGAGATACCTGCAGTAGGGCTGTCTTAGGGTAATGGATAAGAGCACAGTTGCTGAGGGGTGCCCGAGTGGCTCAGTCGGTTGAGTGTCCAACTTTGGCTTAGGTCATGATCACACAGTTTGTGGGTTCGAGCCCCATGTCAGGCTCTGTGCTTACAGCTAGCTCAGAGCCCGGAGCCTGCTTCAGATTGTGTATCTCCCTCTCTCTCTGACCCTCCCTGTTCACGCTGTCTCTCTCTCTCTCCCAGAAATAAATAAAACACTAAAAAAAATTAAAAAAAAAAAAGAGCATAGTTGCTGAAACCAGAGTGGGTTTGAATCCTGACTTTGTAACCTTAGGCATTACTTACTTCTCTTCACTATTTTTTAGTCTCCCCAACCAGCAAAAGTGGAATAATAATTATAACTATTTCATGAGATTGTTGTAAACATCAATTAGATTAATACATGTGAAGCACTTAGAGGCAGTGCCTGGCACACAGTAGGAGCTACAGAAGTGTTAGCTATTAGAAGTAGTAGTGGTGGTGGTAAAAGCTGCGGAATATGGGATGTTTTTGGGTTATGCTTACATTCATTGAATGTATTTTGTTCGTTGTTTTCTATGTTCTTAGTACTTGGCTTGGTCATTTAGGAAACAGCTTGGTTTGTGATGTCAACCATTCTATTTTCTCACCCGTAGGTGCTTTAATGTTTGTAGCATGGATGACTACCGTTAGCATAGGTGTGCTCATGGCTCGGTTCTTCAAACCTGTTTGGTCAAAGCCTTTCTTTGGTCAAGCAGGTTGGTTTCAGGTAGGTGGAAGAAAAAGCTTAATGCAATTTCCATATTTTTTAAACACTGCAACATGAAAACATATGTAGTATGTGTGTTTCTTTTTCTTTTTTTGTGGTTTACAGTTGTCACTTGGGAATCCTAATAATTTCTACATTTTGCCCTTTGGTTTCCTAACCAACTGAAAATAGACAATAAGATATTTGATGGAGATCAAAATAGAGACAGTTTTATGAGGATCAGGCTGGATTGGAGAATGTATGAGGGCCATGCGCATCCCTTTGTAATACAGACTTTGGGACACAGAAGATCCTGACTTACATGTCTGTTGGCCGAGGGGAGAGCCTGCAAGAGCATTCACTTCCTGCACTGAATATAGATGATTCTAGGAGGATAGGAGAACAGAAGAAAGAAATAGCAGGGGTCTGTCCTGGTTGATGCTAATCAGTGTTAGACTGTCCCTTGCTCACTAATCAAGATCATCTATCTCCTCTGTGGGTGGAAAGAAGAGCTAGAAGTGTTCCTTTTCATGGTGCCCCTTTGCATGGGATGAGGAGGCAGTCTCATAATAGAAAGACAAGAGTCAATAAGCACCCCTCAAAACAAAGCAAAACAGGGGCGCCTGCGTGGCTGTCGGTTAAGCGTCCGACTTCGGCTCAGGGCATGATCTCACAGTTTGTGGGTTCTAGCCCCACATCAGGCTCTGTGCTGACGGATGGCTCAGAGCCTGGAGCCTGCTTCGGATTCTGTGTCTCCCTCTCTCTCTGACCCTCCCCTGCTCACGCTGTCTCTCTCTCTCAGAAATAAAAAATAAAACACTAAAAAAATTTTTTAATAAAAAAATAAAAAAAACAAAGCAAAACAAACTTTTTCATGTGTCATAAGGGATAGTTGCACATATAGTGGAAGATCAGTGAGTATGTGTTGAGATAGAATGTACACGTATGCTTTTGAAAAAAAAATACTCTTTATTGAAAGAGTTTTAACTTTTTAAGGGGTATTCTTGAAATTTTATATTCATATAAATTTGTAGCCTTTAAGACTTACCTTATCTAGCCTCGTTTCTCACTATTGGCTGGCAGGGTCAATTTGTTTTATTTGTTCTTACTACTGCTATGTACTTTGCTCCTCTCTGTCTCTGCCTTTGGTTTCTCTCTCTTTCTCCTCTCTGTCTTTGTCTCTGTTTCTCTCTCATCTGCTCATGTGGATATTCCCAACTGGAATATTCTTTGTGTCTTCGCTTTACCAATTCAAATTCTCCACTGCTTTTAAAACTATGATGTCTGTGTACATCATGTGGTATGTAGAGTGATTATATGTCCTTCTTTCCCTGGAATAGTTTTGGTTTGCACCATTTATCCTGGCATACTCAACTGTTACTCCACTCTCAATGTTTTCAGACAATGAAAATGAATTGACAATGAATTGACATATCATATATGTTTCTCTCATCTACTCAGTTGTTTCCTAAGCTCGTGGGGAGACAATAGTCCTGTTTCCTTGCTATCTCACTGTGTCCGGTAGAGCACTGTGCTTGGTACTGGTCCTTAATAAAGGAAGGAAATTTAAGACTTGGCAAGTAGGTGTGCTTTGTGTATGAAATATCTATTCCGGCTGCTCTGTGCTGGTGAAGCCTTGGCAAATGCTTTTGACTGATGAGCATGGCGGCTTAGAATTTTCTTTAAAGTTCAGTCATTTAGTAAAATATTTTAAAACTCACTGCAGACTGTGATTAGATGTCAGTCGAATGCATACCTTTAGTGAATCTCTCCCCGTGATCTTTTCCCCACAGTTACGCCAACTCCTTTCACATACATGATTAACTCTGTTCTCATGGTGTCATTTCACCCTTGCAGGTACATCGGATGCTCATGCTCACTACTACTGCCCTCACCTGCATTGCTTTTGTTCTGCCTTTTATTTACAGAAGAGGCTGGAGTTCAGTAAGTATCTCTTAAGCAGGATTTGTTTAATATAAATTCATTTTGATGACCAAGGAGATTGCTGCTTTATTCTCAAATGATGGGTAAAAAGATATTTCTGCATGCATCTCTCTTTCTTTCCTTTTTTAATCATCTGATGACTATTCCAGATGGCTGGGGGTCAGGGACAGAGTGAGGATGTCATTGTGGATTACTGGGTGATGAAATATACTTTTTAGGCTACATCAGATGTTGTATATATTCTACATAGCTTGGGTGAATTTTCTCACTGTGGAGCGGTGAAAATTCAAAGTGTGATATATCTGTACGTGGTTTTCTCTAACTCATACTATGATTACCACTAAGCCTACATGAGAGCCAGGATATTTACTATTATATTCACTGATATATCTTAAGCACCCAGAGCAGATTCTGATACATAGTAGGTCCTCAGTAATTACTGAATTAAGGAATAAGGCTTACTGAGAACACGGGATATACCTAAGGTCAGAGCCTGTGCTCCATTAAATTTTTCCAGTTTTACAGCCAGTCAGAACTCAATATCAAAATTTAATACAGTAAAACCTTGGATTGCAAGTAACTTGTTCTGTGGGTGTTCTGTAAGACAAGCAAACATTTCTAATAAATTTCAACTTGATAAATGTGCAGTGTCTTGTAATACAAGTATTACACGATGCTGAATGTCACATGATCACCTCTGAGCCAGTGGCTCTTGAAATTCGCTTTGCTATACAAGTGCTCTGGATTACAAGCCTGTTTCTGGAACGAATTGTGCTCACAAACCAAGGTTTTACTGTATTTTACTTTGAGCTGTTGCTATAAGGTCAAGACTGATGAATCTTGGGTCACTAGGAAACCTCCCTCCCGCTTTTTGGGTAGTTTCTAGATTGGTCGACCTGTTTTTTTAAAGGAAATTATGAAGGTTTTCTGATATGAACTGTATTTGGGTTAAGGGTTAACACTTATTTTAAAAACTCTGTAGTTTGCACTCTTTGCAGTTTATGGATAGGATAGTATAAAGGAGATAGTATAGTAGCAATGTCATAGGCTTTCTGAGAATAGAGTTAAATTAGCTGAAAGCACTTAGGATAGTTCCCTGCACAGTCTAAAGACATACAAGAATTTTGTGTCAGTCGTTACTGTTGTTTTATGAGGTAGAGGCACTCTCCCTCTCCATGGTCCTGGTTATCATTTTATCTGTGCATAAGTGAGTCCATGGCTTGAAAGTGTTTTTCTAATGTTCTTTTGTCAGCTTATTGTTCCTGTTTACCAAAGCTTCCTATCATGGCTTGGAAACCACTATATCCTTCTTCTAGATCACAGATTTTAGAGTCCACCCAAGCACGGCAGTCAGTGACAACAGACTGTAATATTCCCCAATCTAAACATGTCACAGATTAGAACATTGCCTTAGTTTCTCTCTTAAATGTTAAGTGGAAAAATTGTGCTAAGTACTAAATTGTGCTAACACAGTCTGCTCTTTTGAGCAGGCATACAACATCTCTGAGAGAGGAGTGTAGCCAAAACCCTTGAGATACTTTGTTGAGGTTTTTTTCTCAGGTTAGACCTTCATTCTGAACAGAGGAGATAAGGTTTTAATGCAATGGCTTTATAGGTTATTAATTTAATCAGCATCCATTGAATGACTAAGGTTCTATTAAGCATTTCAGTTACAAGGAATCATATATATAGAACCTTCATCTCAGGGAAACACAGAGGTCTGAACAAATAATCACAAAACATTGGGATGATTGCTCCTGACATGGGGATCCTAACTAGTCCTAGGTGGGCTTTACTGGGTTAGTGTTGGTGATCATCTAACATCCTAATGGGGGAGACACAGCACTCTGCATGGCTTCCACCAGCACCGTTTATACACTGCGTGGTATTGGACACATTGCTTGATATCTGTAAGTCTCGGTTCCCCATTTTTTTTTAATGTTTTACTTATTTCCGAGAGAGAGAGAGACAGCATGAGCAGGGGAGGGTCAGAGAGAGAGGGAGACACAGAATCTGAAGCAGGCTCCAGGCTCTGAGCCGGCAGTCAGCACAGAGCCCGACGCAGGGCTCGAACCCACGAACCGCGAGATCATGACCTAAGCGAAAGTCGGACGCTTAACCGACTAAGCCACCCAGACGCCCCTCAGTTCCCCATTTTAAAAGTGGGATGTTGATAACTGTCCAGCATTGTAGTGAGCATTAGTAATAATGTCTATAAAGTATGTGCCTGGTATAAAGTAGGCACTCAGTGAATGGTGCCTATTATTAGTGGTAAGTGTTTAAGCTACAGAAAACACTAAGAATACATCTGTGTGTATTATTTTTAATGCGAGGATTTAAACTGATGGGAGAGATTGAGACCATTGAAATGATGTAACTTTGTTCAGTACGCAGGTTATCACCCACACCTTGGTTGTATAGTGATGGTTTTAGCAGTTCTTCAGCTTCTTCTGGCAGCCTTCAGGCCACCTTTATATGACCCAAGGTATTTATAGCTTTTTAAAAAAAATTTTAAATTTTTATTTATTTATTTTTAGAGAGAGAGACAGAGTGCAGATGCACATGGGAGAGGGGCAGAAAGAGAGGGAGAGAGAGAATCCCACTGTGGTGCCCAATCTCATGAATGGTGAGATTATGACCTGAGCCGAACTGAAGAGTTGGATGCTTAACTGACTTAAGCACTCAGGCCCCCCAAGTGGTCTTAACATTATTTGGCAAACTAATTCCCTTTTAAGTGAAAATACTTTGTGCTTCATGAAATTCAGCGATAAATTATATTTACTTTAAAAGGTTTTTAAAATGTATTTCAGATATTTAATTCCCAGCAATAAAGGAAATTGCATGCTTTTTATTCTCTTGGGAATTAATTGTAGTTCTGTCTCTTTTGAGAGTACTGACTGGTTCTTTATTTGGTAGAAGGCAAATGTTTAACTGGACTCATTGGAGTATGGGAACAGCTGCTAGAATAATAGCAGGTAAGTAATTGTGATGCCACTTATTCGTATATAATTGCTGGTTGTTTATACTGCAAGTTGTAATTTGGCTTAAATGATTTTTAGATGTATTAGTAATTGGAGTAATTGGTTGTTGAGGAGAAATCAGCGTTAAACATTGAAATCCAGAAAGTAATTTCTAGAGGTAACTATTTAAATCATTATTTCAGTTTTCAGTTTAAGGTTTTTAAAACAGCATTAAAACTTTCCTTGTGAGACTTATTTTTTTTTTTAGCATTTGTCTTTGCCAGCAGAATAAGCAAGCTATGCTAATGGCTGAATGCTCATATTGAGGGTCATTTGTGAGGTGGGCTGAGGTGGGCTGTCTGCACATCCTTTCCATGGGGATGGTGCCTTCCAGGGAAGGTGATTGTCAAAAGTCAAGTATGGTTATCCAGTATATTTTTATGCCTTATATAATAAATACCTAAACTGACACCCCCTACTCTCACATTTCTGTAGTCTTTGGGGCTTCTTCGTGGAGGGAGGAGTACAGTTAGCAGTGATTTCCATACTTTTCTCCCTTCCAACATTGGAGACTTAAAACTTTTTGGAAAGATTGAGTGTCTCTTTTTAAACAGTTGGTAGATCTTGAGTATAATTTCCCATCGTACCATTTCTAGTCTTACAATAAAAAAAGAGTATTTCATCTTAAGTGTTAATCTAATTCATCTCATAAACTCTTACTGTGTTTTAGTTGATGTAATACACACACATGTACACACATAATCACCTCTCTTGGTGGTGACTGTATTTGAATATATATATTTTCTTCTAAATGTAGTGGCAGAAATGTTCCTGGGAATGGATTTACCAGGACTGAACCTTCCTAGCCCATGGAAAACCTATGCAATGATTGGATTTGTAGCCTGGCACGTTGGGACTGAGATTGTTCTGGAGATACATGCTTACCGACTTTCTCGAAAAGGTAGCCTGCTCAAAAAGCCATGTTACATAGAATCCCTTTTATACAAACTCTTGGAATGTAATTAGTTTCCAGATACTAATGGTTGACTCTTACTTGATAGCTCCCTAAAGATGTCTGTGATGATTAGTCAGTATTAGAACTCATGGAAGTAGCCAGCCTTTGTTTTTTATACTTATTAGTATTAGAATTTGTGAGTAAAAAGGAGAACGATTTTAGGTTTTAGGAAAGAAGTCTTTTTTGGTAAGTACTTTTTATGTTGCATGCTGGTCTAAAGCCAGTACACTCTGAGGATCCTGAATGCGTGGAGCTGAGGGAACCCAGACATGGAGGAAGAAGAGATGCCCAAAGTCAGCAGAGGGCAAAGCTGCAGATGGATTTTACCTATTTGATAAATTTACTGTGTGCTATCACTTAGGTTTCCATATGCATAATATATAGCTAGCTAACTAGGCAGCCTAACCAGGAAGAACTTACTTTACCCAAGCTTTCTAGTGGCAAGGTCCATTTTGGTCCTAGTGGCAAAGATACCTGTGGCCATTAGGAATCAAGGTACCGATAGGCATTAGGAGTGGAGAAATTAGTAGACAGTGGGTGATATTTTAAACTAGCTTGGCTTCTGAGCTATGTCTTATTTAGTTTCCAACCCCCTAAATGATAAGTAAAGGTGGCCTTCTAAAAACAAAACCTCTTTGCTTTGAATGTGGGAGCTTTTCGGAGCAGAGTGGTAAAAATCTATGCTGCCACTTTCGGTCTTTGATAGGGTCACATAGATGAGGTTTTTGATGACCACTGAATTACAGCTTGCTGTTTAAAATACAAATGTACTTAAAATGTGGTTTGTTAAGACTTCAAAATGGTGTTTATTGACCAGAAGAAGAGGCATATTTTAAGTTCCCTGACAAATGTGTGCTGTAGCCAGCTTGTCCCAATTTGTGAGAGCCTTACATATTCAGGAAGTTTGCAACATTTGGTAGCTTGAAATGGGAGAATATATACCCTCGAAATCAGCAAATACTACACATCAGGGCTTTTTTTTTTTTTTTTGAGAGTTAGTTTACTGGCATACTGACCGGACTTATAAACTTATGTTGTTCTTGACAGTTGAAATATTGGATGATGCTAGAATTCAGATCCTTCAGTCATTTACTGCAGCTGAAGCAGAAGTAAGTCCTTCTTTTCTCACTTACTGACAAAAACCTTAATGATAGCAGTTTCTTTCTTTCATATCTCAATTTTTTTCTTGCAGGGGCATGCTTTCAAAAAGGTGGTGTTAGCAGTTTACATCTGTGGGAATGTGACTTTTCTCATCATATTCTTATCTGCAATCAATCATCTATGAGCAAACAAAGACCTTGGCTTTGCCGACCAGATGATAATTATCATTAAGCCAAAGAAACTTGAAGCCGTACTGATGGCCTGGAGCATATTCCTGAATTCTCATTTGGAAGACCAGGCCATGTCTGTGGAGAAATTCCAAAGTATGGTCCTTAGGGATCAGCTTTCAGCAGAGTCCTATGGACTCTAAAAAGGATATCAAGCCTTTGTGTGTGATTCTGAGTGTTAACCAAGGAAGGTTGTGCTTGAGGAGAAGTGGTTCTCAAATATTTTCTATGATGTTAGCATTTAGGAAAAGAACTGTCTGGAAAGGCAGAAATGGTGTCATTTGGATGAAAATAAATATATTTTGGACTATAAAGGTGCTGTGGTACTTTAAAGAAAACATCTATACTAGTTTATCAGAATGGTCTTTCTTAGGACTTTTTGTGAAACTATGTTTTTCATTCCAGTTTTTTGGACATGTCCTTTTTTCTATGCATTCTGTTACTTCTCTGGTAAAGGTGGAGGTGGGGCTAGCATTGTATTAACATTTAATTATATTGTGAATATTATAATTTCTTTCTTAGCAACAAAATGCAAATGTGCATCTTCTGCTTAAGACTGTAGTTATAGGAGTTCCTGGGTGGCTCATTCGGTTAAGCATCCAACTTGATTTTAGCTCGAGTCGTGATCTCACAATTCGTGAGGTCAAGCCCCTCACTGGGCTCTGTGATGACAGCATGGAGCCTGTTGGGGATTCTGTCTCTCTCTGCCTCTCCCGTTTGTGCTGCTTGCTCTCTCTCTCAAAATAAATAAGTATTTAGAAAAAAAGACTGTTTATATATTCAGTTACAAGGCTGAAATGACATTTTATATGTTAATTATTTTGACTAAGATTCAAATCCTAGCTTTTGGAGATTGTAGACTTGTATTTCAAAATTAATAAACTTTACCCTTGTAAATATACTCAACAGTTACTTTCTTTCACTGTGGTAATAAATAATATGGGTGGTTCTTTTTTGTTGGAAGTTCCTGATGCTGTAATGAATTAGAATGTCAGTGTTGTTTTCCTTTCTACTCCATTAATCTCTTTAGTGGCTGGGTTTCCTGTCTGCTATGAGGACTTCTAGCCAGCGGGTGGCACCATAATACCAAAGTACTGTTTTGTTCCTGTTACATTGTGCTGTCGCTCGTTTTTAGTACTTGGATAAAACCATGGAGTGGCATTTCCCTTGATTCTGCCAACACTTAATTTGTTTTTGTAAAGTTTCTGCCTTTTTTGTGGGGGCAAGGGGGTTGGGTTTGTGAGTTAGAAACTGAAACTAGGGACTGTTATTATTTTTTCTGGTTACATTTTTCTGTTTGTTTTCTAATCATGATTATTTGTAACAATTGCTCAATAGTTCCCTTTACATTCATCTGACCCTGTAATGAATATAACTATCTTAAGCAGAGGAAATAAACAAAACTGGACAGTCCAGTTAAGAAGGCATGTTTTGTTTTTTAGGTGTTCTTTCTGATTATGTTATAGTTTCTGCTTGGTCTAAGGACCTAATTTGTATTTGGCGTTAATAATAGCCTTAGCTGTACCTATTGTATTGGGTAAAATGATTTTGAAGTTTTACTTTTGTTCCTTATATAGGTGTTTATCATAAATAGTTTAGGGTTGAGATGTGAATCTTCTGTGTTCATGGTTTGTGAGTGCCAAGCTACTTACAGTCCAAACTTTCCTTTTCAATAGCTTTCCTTTTCAATAGCTTTATTAATCGTATAGAAAAGTGTATACTAAAATATTTTCCTCCAGTTTTCAATTATAAGGGGCTTAAAAGTTAATAAACTTTTAATGAATTATATTCTGTATATGACAAAAATTCTTTTAAGGGAAAAATGAACCTATTGTGTTTAATTTTCAACCAAGTGGACTTACTAAATTTCCAGCACTGAGGCTAAGATATTTCAACTTTTTCTTTTTCATTGATTCACCTTTTGGCACTATTTTGATATATCATCAATTAATATATAGAGTTGCCCAAAAAGTCTTTTCTTATTTAATCTTTTTAAAAAATGTTTTATTTATTTCTGAGAGAGAGCGACAGCATGAGCAAGGGAAAGTCAGAGAGAGAGGGAGATACAGAATCTGAAACAGACTCCAGGCTCTGAGCTAGCTGTCAGCACAGAGCCCGACACCGGGCTCGAACCCACGAACTGTGAGATCATGACCTGAGCTGAAGTCGGATGCTTAACCGTCTGAGCCACCCGGGCGCCCCTTTTCTTATTTAATCTTAATGCCATTCTATTAATTCGAAATTATGATTTTTCTGTTTATGAATCATTAATATCCACGGATTGAAAAATGCCTATTCTTCACTCCTGTCATCAGTTCTTGTTTTTGTAATAAACATTTTTTTTTTTTTAACTTCCTTTGCTAGGAGTGATAACACTGAATGCCTTTAGGTCTTCAGCAGTGTTGCTCCAAACTGTGATCAAAATCGTAACTTTCAGGGCGTCTGGGTGGTGGCTTAAACGTTCGCGTTGGACTCGATTTGGGCTTAGATCATGATCTCTCACAACCGTGAGATCGTGCTGGGTGTGGAGCCTGGTTAAAATTCTCGCACGCGCACCTGGGTGCCTCAGTTGGTTAAGCGTCTGCATTGGGCGAGCTTCTGCCCCACTTCCGGTGAGCACGCGCCACGCTTTGGTTGAACAGGAGCCTTGCTGCAGGTGAGTACGAGCCCCGCTTCCCGCTTCCGGTGAGCCCGCTCCTCGCTTTGTCTGAGCAGGAGCCCTACTTCAGGTGAGCCCTGCTTCTCTCTCTCTCTCCCCCTCTGCCCCTCTCCCCCTCCCTCTCCCCCTCTTCCCCTGGCTCACTGGCGCCTTCTCTCTCCCTCTGCCCCACCCCTGCACATGCACCGACTCTCAGGAAAAAAAAACTTTTTTTTAAGTTTTCTTTCTAAAGATGGTTTCCATTATAACATGAAAATAATTATGTTTTGGGGGGAGGTGAAGAAACAAATTCTAGAAAATTGTGGTTGGGAAGCATTCACCAACTGAGGTTGCTTTTTGCTTTTATTATTCTTTGTGGAAGTAAATTTTAAAGGGAAAGGTAGCCTATGGCGTAAGTAATTAAATAAATGAATTCACCTTAGCGCTTACTTAGTTTCTATCAGGGTTTTGGCTGTAATGTGTGTGAAGTGATATTCATCCCCTCCACATCCTGCCTCTAGTCCAGGATGCAGTGTAAATCGACGATGCCAACTGGCAGCTGTTGCCAACTAAGAAGTTCTAGGGGCACGTGTAGCTTTTGGCTGAAGTTGTATTTATCTACGTACTCTGGGAAAGCAGGAAAAAAAAAAAAGAACAAAGGTTCTTGTTTAAGATAATCCATTATAGATGGGAATGAAAGATAGGATTCTTTCAAATTTGATTAGGATACACACTGTTCCTATCCATTTCCGGCTTCTTTTCTCTTTGCCCAGTACCCAGGTCACTGATGGTCATGAAGATGCCTGGGATGCCCACTTGTTTCCTTCTTTCTAGCAAAAGCTAGTTTCTCAAGTTCTGTCTCAAGATCTTCCTCATCTTTGGAGCCTTCCTTGGCTCTTCCTTCCACATGGGTGACTCCTGACCGTCCTTACAAGTGGCATGGTAGTGGGCTAGGAGGCAGCCAATCCTGTCAGCTCCAAGGGACTGGGAGTTTGGGGATGGAGTTGGAAGACCTGCGCATGCGTGTTTGTATTACAAGCCGCCTGTCCTTGGGCAAATGACTTATCTTCCCTGATGCTCATTTCTTCATCTGTAAAGCCCACTCACAGGGCAGTTGTGACGAATGAATGAAGTGATTCCAGCAAAAGGTTCTTTGTACACATTGTTGATGATGTTGTTGCTGTTTGATTACAGTGTTAAACTTTAGTTGTTTTTACATGTGAAATGTATATTTTTGTTTCATAAAAAATTTTGATGTTTCCCTTGAAAACAATATGCTCAGTGAAATAGCCAGGTGTAAATGGACAACCATTATATAATTGTATGTATTTGAAGTATCTGGACTTGTCAAATTCATGGAGAAGAAAGTAGAATGGTGATTTTCAGGGACTGAGGGAGAGGAAGGAATGGGGAGTTAGTGTTTTAACAGAGTTTGTTTGGGAGATGAAATAGTTCTGGAGATTGATAGTAGTGATACTTGCATAACACTGAATATTTAATATTTAGTACACTGAATTGTACATCTCAAAGCAGTTAAAATGGTATATTTTGTGGTATGTATATTTTTACCACAGTAAAAAAAAAAGAAAAGGGTGTTCATAGCAGCACTATTCACAATAGCCAAATGGCGGAACTAGCTCACATTTCCATCAACAGATGAACAAATTGTGGTGCATACATACAAGAGAATACTATCAACCATAGAAAGGGGTGAGGTACCGATACATGGTATAATGTGAATGAACCTTCAAAACCTTATAGTAAGTAAAAAGTCACATGTAAAAGGTCCACTTATATGAAATAACCAGAATAGGAAAATCCACAGAAACAGCAGAGTGGTGGTGGCCAAGGTCTTGGGTGTCAGGGAGGAGGGTACGGAGAGTAATTGCGTACTGGGAATAAAATTTCGTTTTGGAGTGATGAAAATGTTTTGGAGAAAGAGGTGATAGTTGTACAACATTGTGAATATAAGAAATGCCACTAAATTGTCCCCTGTAAAGTGGTTATTTTATGTTGTGTGACTTTCACCTCAGTAAAACAAATATTTGTCTTATTACTGCTTTTAGATTATACCTTTTGGTGGAAAGATTTAGGGTTTTTGCTGGCTACATGTAAACTTGATATCAGCTTAAATTATTTCATTATCAAAGAAGTTAATGTAATTTTATTTTATGCTTAGTCATATACCTCTAGTTTAGGGTAGAGAAAGATCTTAGAACATTTCTTTAGAAGTATATCTTCATATGATGTCTTATTCATGTGTCAAAGAAATTGTTATTGTACTCTGGGTTTCCTGTAAGGACCTAAACATATTTCTGATTTGTAATCAGACACTGATCTATGGTAATCAAATTCTTGGGATAAGAATTTCCTGAATCCGTACATTTTAAATATGTACTGTCAATATTGGCTGATAATGCCAATAATGGCTGAGTGAGATCCTGCCAAACTGAGTCTCCTTCAGAAAACTAGTGTAAATTTCAGAAAGTAGCTACTTGAAGGTCCTGGAAAGTGAACTGAAGTAGGAAGATGCTGGTCAGGAGTCCATACTCAGAGGAGGAAAATTGTTTAGAGTGTCCTGTTTTCCAAGTTTTTAGCTTTGGGGCAGTTGTAGTCAACTGTCTGTGTGCTGCTAGGTGGCAGTGCATAGGAAACCAGAGGACTGATAGTTAGGCCAACTGCCACTGTCAGGGGGAGGGACAGGATGATTTTAGAAAGAAAATACAAGAGAGGGTATTCCAATTCCTATTTGCCCACAACTCTGCTTGACCCCTAGATATGTTCATGTGCGTGAAGCAAACATAAAGCAGTTAGAGCAAAGAAAATGAGTAGCTGACCTGAGATTGGAGTTGTAACACAAGAAAGAGTTTGTAGTCTGATCCAGTTAATTGCCTGCTAAAACAAAAGAAGCAACATCCAGTGGAGAAAAATAAGAGAATCCAGTATTTTTATAACCTAATATTTTATGATGTACAGGTGATAATCCAACATTATCTGACTTAAGAAGAACCAGGAAATTCTGACCTATTCTCCAAAGAAAAAGGTTGGTTTGATTTTTTTTCTCTAAAGGGCCTGGTAGAAAATATGTAGGCTTTGTGGACCACATATGGTCTCTGTGGAATATATGATGTTTTGTTATTGTTTGTTTGTTTCCCAATCCTTCAAAAATGTAAGAAACCATTTTTAACTTGTGGGCTATACAAAAACATACAAAAACATACAAAAACAGGATGTGGGATAGATTTGGCCTGTGGGCTACAGTTTTTCAACCCATGTTCTAAAGAAAGAATAATCAATGGAGACCAACCTTTAAGACTTCTTATATGATCAGATTAAAGAGGAAGGATTTTTTTTCCTTAAATAGTTTATTGTCAAGTGGGTTTCCATATAACACCCAGTGGTCATCCCCACAAGTGCCCTCCTCCATGCCCATCACCCCCTTCCCGTCTCCCCCACCCCATCTTATTTGTTTATTTTTGAGAGAGAAAGCGCAAGTGGAGGAGGGACAGAGAGAGAGGGGGAGACACAAAATCTGAAGCAGGGTTCAGGCTCTGATCTGTCAGCACAGAGCCTGATGTGGGGTTCAAACCCACAAACTGTGAATTCATGACCTGAGCCACTCAGGTGCCCCAAGAAATAAGCATTTTAGTATATGTGCTGCTGAAACAAGCACAGAAATAAGGATTTTAAAGCACCTACTATAACTGTTCTCAATGATATAAAAGAAAATATACTTGCTATAAATAAAAAAAAGATTTGTGGGGGGCGCCTGGGTGGATTAGTCGGTTAAGCGTCCGACTTTCACTTAGGTCATGATCTCGCGGTTCGTGGGTTCGAGCCCCGCGTCGGGCTCTGTGCTGACTGCTGGCTCAGAGCCTGGAGCCTGTTTCAATCTGTGTCTCCCTCTCTCTCTGACCCTCCCCTGCTCACGCTGTCTCTCTCTCCTAGAAATAAAACATTAAAAAAAAAAATTAAAAAAAAAAAAAGATTTGTGGAAGTAGAAACCATATAGAAATTGGGGAGCTGAAGAAATAAAACTATCTGAAAAATTCACTGAAAGGAATTAATATCAGAATGGAGATGACAGAGGAAAGAATTATGAACTTGAAGATAGATCAGTAGATATGGTCTAATGTTTTAAGAGAAGAATGAAAAAATTTTGGAAAAGAATTAAACAGAGTTTTAAGGACCTGTTAAATGATAACAGTTTTAGGTATTATCTAAGAAGGAGAGGAGAATCTGAGGAGATACTGACTAGAAAATTCCCAAATTTGCTAAAAGTTAAAAAATTAACTTTACTGACTCATGATGCAGGAAAGTAACTTAAGCAATGTGTGTGTGTGTGTGTGTGTGTGTGTGTGTGTGTGTGTATTTTTTAAATCATGCTTTTGAAAGTAAAAACCATAGAGCAAATCTTGAAATGAGAAAGAGAAAAGGGAAGGATTACATATATAGGGAAGCAAGGATTTGGTTAACATCTAACATTTCATAGGAATCTGTAGAGGCTAGAGAGAGTGGAATAACATCTTTAAAGTTGAAAGAAAAAGTCAACAAGAATTCTATCTGGAAAAAAAATCCTTCAAGATTTAGCACAAAGTGAAGACATTTTTGGATGAAAGATAGCTAAGAGAATTTGTTGCTAGCACATTTGCCCTATAAGAAATGCAAAAGGAGGGGTGCCTGGGTGGCTCAGACAGTTAAGCATCCAACTTCAGCTCAGGTCATGATCTCACAGTTCATGGGTTCGAGCCCCGCATTGGGCTCTGTGCTGACAGCCAGCTCAGAGCCTAGAGCCTGTTTCAGATTCTGTATCTCCCTCTCTCTCTGACTCTCCCCTGCTCACACTCTCTCTCTCCCTCTCTCAGAAATAAATATAACATTAAAAAAAATCTAAGAAAATATTTATGGATATAATAAAATAACAAGTTAGTGTAAAGGATGACAAGGGGTAATAGACATATGGTCGCAGGATGTCTGCATTTTATTTAAAATTATACAGTGTTAATTCTCAGTAAGTTCTAAATTCTAATGCAAAAAGAATGCATATTGTAATTCCTAGAGAAAAAGTAAGAGATATATAAAAAACCAATAGAAGAACTAACATGGAATTCTAAAATTATTTAAATAACTTAAAAACGTAAGAAAGGAAAAATTAAGGAAGAAAAAATGGGATAGAGAACAAATAATAAAACAAATAAATAAAACAAAATAATAAAATAAATAATAAAATAGGCCCAAACTCAACCATATTAATAATTAACATTAAACATTCCATTTAAATTTTTAATTAATTGGAATTGAAATATTCCAATTAAAGAGCAGAGAATGTCAGACTAATAAGAATGTAAAACCCATGATGTGATTTAAATATAAAGGTGGGTAGATTGAAGGCAAATCAGTGGAAAAAGTTATGCCATGAAATAGCATGAGAAAACTGAAATATTTGTGTTTGTACTAGATAAATTCATTTCCAGCCAAGAGTATTATCAGAGATAAAAGACCTTTCTTAGTGACTAAAGCATTCATTCATCAAGAACACTACAGTCATGAATATGTATGTGCCTACCAACAGACTTCAAAACATATGAAGAAAAGGTTGCCAAAATTAAAGAGAAGCACTAATTCATGATATGAAACACTCAACAAATGTGGAATAAAAGGTAAATCCTTGATCTGATAAAATCATCTAAGAAAAACTGACAGTTAACATCATACTTGATGGTGAATGACTGAACATTTTCCCTCTAAGATCAGAAATGAGACAGAGTATCTGTTTTTACCACTTTGCATCACTATTGTATTGGAGGTTTTAGCATGGGCAAGAAAAAGAAATAAAAGGGATCCAGATTATAAAGGAAGAAGTAAAAATATCACCTTTTACAGGTGACATAATCTGATATGTAGAAAATGCTAAGGAATCCAGTAACTATTAGAATAAATGAGTTCAAGAAGGTTGCAGTTGTAGGATGCCAAATCAGTATACAGAAATCAGTTGCATTTCCAAACACTATCAATGAACAATATGAAAGTGAATTTAAGGAAACAATTCCATTTACAATAGCATCAAAAAGAATAAAATAGGAATGGGGTGCCTGGGTGGCTCAGTCAGTTATGTGTCCAACTCTTGATCCAGCTCAGGTCTTGATCTCAGGATTGTGAGCTCAAGTCCTGCGTTGGGCCCCATACGAGGCAGAAAGCCTGCTTAAAAAAAAATATAATATTTATAATAGTAATAAATTTTGGGGCAATGGAAGACTGGTACACTGAAATCTATAAAGTATTGTTGCGAGAAACTAAAGATCTAATGAAACAGAAAGACATCTTACGTTCAAAACATTTATGGGCATACATCAAAGGCATACAGGAGCCAATTGAAATGGCCCAAACTGAAACAATTTGAGCAGCAAATTGTGTTGAATTGCATTATACCTCAGGTGTAAAGTAAACATTCATGAGACCATACTGGTTTAAATTAATTGTTGAAAAGAATGAATAAATGGGAAGAATAGAGAAATCTATGCAAAAGAATTTGAAGTGATTTATATAGATACTCTGCATTCAAGGAGAAGGAGCTTAACTCTCTACTCCCTTAAGAGTGTAGGCTGTTCATGGTGATTTCCTTCGAAAGCATACAGTATAAAAAGGGGGATAAAATAATAATTTTACAGTGGAACAACTTGACAAACACATTAGCTGGGAGATCAAGGTCAACATCATCAGTAATAAATTATTGAAAGTATGTACCCTTGATATGATGTGATGAAAATGGCAATTTACCTCTGATCTTTCTCCTCCAAAATTCATGACCCCAGTCTAATCATGAGAGAAACATCAAACAGTTTGCAACAGAGGAACATCCTTTAAAAAGGAGAAAGATTTATGTGATCTGAAGAGAAACCAGAGTATAGAGGGACATCCTTTAAAATACTTGACCAGTAATTTTCAAAACTGTCAAGGTTATAAAAAACAAAAATCTAAGAGGAGCCTAAGTAGACATGACAATTAAAAGTAATGTTTTCTGGATGGTACTTGAGGGTGTTAGGCTGAGCGAAATAAGTCAGGCAGAGAAGGACAGATACCATATGTTTGCACATATAGGTGAATTAGGAGGAACTTAACAGAGGACCGTGGAGGAGAAGAAGGGGAATAATAGTTGGGGAAAGGGAGGGAGGCAAACCACGAGAGACTCTTGAATGCTGAGAACAAACTGAGGGCTGATGGGGGTGGGGATGAGGGGAAGGGGGCGATGGGCATGGAGGAGGGCACTTGTGGGGATGAGCACTGGGTGTTATATGGAAACCAACTTGACAATAAACTATTTAAGAATAAAGTAATGTAGTTTTCTGTGTGGGATCCTAAACAAAAAAATAGACATTAGGTAAACACTAAGAAAATACGAATAAACTATGAGATTAATAATAATGCATCATTATTGATTCATTTAATTATAACAAGTGTACCATACTAATGTAAGAAATTAGTCATTGGGTGTGGAGTATATGGAAACTTTGTATTATCTTCTCAATCTTTCTGTTAATATAAAACTGTTCTTAAAAATAATGTCTAATGTAGTTAGCTGTGGAAACAATGTCTCTTGAGAGTGTGTGTCTCCTCCTTTTGGGGAGAGGGTGAAATCTTTTTATAAACGATTGCTGCATCTTATTAGATGGAAACAGTTGTTTTTTGGTTTCTTAAATGTTCAAATGTGTGGAAGGATAAATTTGGAAGCTGAGTAGAAAAATGGGTGGAATAGGGTACCCTGCGTGGCTCAATTGGTTAAACACCCGACTCTTGATCTCAGCTCAGGTCTTGATCTCAAGGTTGTCCACATTGGGCTTGGGCCCCACACTGGCCATGAAGCCTAAATTAAAAAAAAAAAATGGAGAAAAAAGAAAAAAAAGAAAAATGGGTGGACTATGTGACTGTGTGGGTGTAATACTTCATCTTTTATTTTATTTTATTTTATTTTATTTTATTTTATTTTTTTATATTTTTTTATTTATTTCTAGGAGAGAGAGAGCGTGAGCAGGGGAGGGTCAGAGAGAGAGGGAGACACAGACTCCGAAACAGGCTCCAGGCTCTGAGCTGGCAGTCAGCACAGAGCCCGACGCGGGGCTCGAACCCACGAACCGCGAGATCATGACCTAAGCGAAAGTCGGACGCTCAACCGACTAAGCCACCCAGGCGCCCCTCATCTTTTATTTTAAAGTTTATGTTGAGAGAGAAAGAGAGCAGGGGAGGGTCAGAGGTAGAGGGAGAGAATCCCAAGCAGGCTCTGCACTGTCAGGATAGAGGTGGACATGGGTCTTGATCGTACCAACCATGAGATCATGACCTGAACTGAAACGAAGAGTCAGATGCTCAACCGTCTGAGCCACCCAGGCGCCCCAAGGCTTCCTCTTTATCTTCATCATTTAATGCTTCATCTCCAAATCCATCTTTTGCCCCGCCTTGTAATCCTGACCCCCTACACATCTCTCCTTTGCCAGTTGATGCAATGTTAGGCTTTGCCAGTAGAGGGTGCTGGAGGGCTGCTGCGAGGCAATAGCTGCAAAAAGACCCCTCACTCCCATTTTTCAGATTTTCTTCCTTTTCACTGAGCAAAGGAGTCAGTGGCTTGATTTGTGGGATAGTACAGTCTCACTCAGCTGATCGGACTGACCAGCTTCAGCTTTGTACTCAGGCCTCCTGTGCCCACCTGGCAGCCAATTCCACTGCAACTCCAGCTTCACCCCTCGGTAAAAGACCGGCTCCAGCCTTCTGTATCCTCTGGCCATGCTGGGCTACTTCTGTGCCCTAGCACTGGCCCATGCCCTATGGCAAGGGACCAGAGATCTGCTGGCCAGATTCTGGCTCATGTTGCCTGAGGCCAGCTGGTGTTACACAGTCCCTCCTTGCAGACTACGTTTTTTCCTTTCCAAACCATTCATGAATTCATTCTTTATTGATTGCTTACTAGGTGCTGGGCAGTGTTCTAATGAACACTTGTGTACAAACAATCAAACAAACAAAAAAAATCAATGCTTTAATCACAAGGATGACAGACCAACAAAAGAATGTGCGCATTTGACAAGTCACTTATGCTAAACTCAGAGCCATGAAAGGGAAGGGATGGGACCATTGGATAGGGTGTTTGTATCAAGTGTCTCTGAAATTCGAACCTCCAGAATTCCCAGATTCCACCTCCATGAGAGGAGCTCTCTCCTGCTAGAACAACTGCCCCTTGGAAACAATCCATCTGAGGCTGATGTTTGTCAGGTTTAAGCTTGTCCTCATCACGATCCTCTGCTTCCACCTCTCATTGCTTCCACACCAGTGACCAAGATAAGGTCTCATCATAGCCTCACCAGAGAAATTCGGTTTCTGCCCTGAGAGGAAACAGACTATTCACTGAAGGGCTTGTAGGACCCGGGTAATATGCACTGGTATGATCCAGGGGAAGATGTGTGAGGATGGATTTTGAGAATATTAGATGGAGGGCAGTACAATAATGTAGAGTAGGAGAGAATTGGCTTAGGAGTATTCTTCAAATTAGGATTTAACATCTTGGCAAGAATACTTAGAAATGACATACTGTACACATTCTTAACAAGTTTTAATATTAGGATTCTAACATGTTTACAAGGATTGGTCAAACATTAGACTAGATTTGTATTCTTTGAGAATATGGGAAGTCTTCCATCCAGTAGTCATAGGTCATAATCAGTCATTGCACCATGGAGTTCACACTGAACTAAATGAAAGAAAAGGGAATATTTCAAGAAAAATGAACGTGTCAGTTATCATGTACAAAGTCATGAGCACTATCAAGATGCTACAAATCTAGTCCCAAAATATGAGGATAATTATTGCATGCACCTTTGGGATGGATGCAAAGAGTTTGAAGTCTCTACCAAATCAACAGGTCCTTAGAAGGATGCAGTTGTCTTAATGCCTTTTTGATTTGGGATATCATGTTTACTTGTTAGAGTTGAAGATGAATATTTCTGTGATGAGGGGCAATGGCTTCCTTTCAATTTTTGTATTAGCAGAATTACCATGTCAGTTAAAAGAATATAGTCAGGCTATTTTAAATAACTTTATTCTTAAATTTAACACACTCTTATTAGAAATGCTTTGGTATCAATACAATAAAAATATGCTGGTTTCTCCCCCCCTGCACTGAATTGTGTCAAGTAACTGGAAATGTTAAGCATTTGTTCTCCCTAGCTTTTTTGGAATTTTTCACAAATAATGATTACTGCTTATCCATCCACATGGTTTAATATGGCTATAATTATACTTTTTTTGAGTCTTAGGAAAAAGAAACAAAATATCCAGACAAGAAGTTGGCATATGTTTCATAGGTTCTTCTTCAAAGGATGTTTGGGTAGAGGGTACGCCTCTCAGATAACTTTTTTCCCCAGTTTTGCCATTCTCATCCTTAAAGCTGAAAATGGGAAAAAAATAGAGAGTCATAAAAAAAAAAGCTTTAGTTTTTACTCTAAATGACCATTTCATAGAAAGCAGGAAAGTTTGAAACATACCTCAGATGATTTTATCCAATAATGTGAGCATTGTTTTAGTAGCACAAAAAGATAGTAGAAATAATAAGCTATGGTTAACTTAGGACTGAAGCAGGTTCAGAACTAGAAGGAACCTATTTCTATAAAGATTAGAAAAATTAGTAGGGAAAGCACAGCATAAATTGAGTAAATATAGGATTAGTGCACAGTTTCACTATTAGCCTTAGATAAATTTCTATATGTCAATGACTATGTTTTGTGCATATTTCTGAGCTATGCACTACTAAAAATAAAAATTCTTTAAAAGTAATTCAACCATGAATTATCTTTTAAGCCATCAAACTTGGTTTTCCCAAGGGGCTCCATCCTTGGATATAGAATGACAAAAACAAATTTCTTGTGAGTGAAAAAATGTGAACCACTAATCAAGAGTTGGAGTAGTTATAAAATTACATCTTTGTCAAGATACGTTATAAGCATATGTTTGGGGCACCCAGGTGGCTCAGGTTAAGTGTCTGACTTTGGCTTGGTTCATCATCTCATGGTTCATGAGTTGGAGCCCTGCAATGGGTTCTGAGCTGACAGTGCAGAGCCCTCTTGGGATTCTCTCTCTCCCACTCTCTCTGCCCCTCCCCCACTTGCACTCTCTCTCTCTCTCTCTCTCTCTCAAACTAAAAAAAAAAAGATCTACTTTCAAATGACAATATACTTTTTGAACATATTCTACTGCTAATAATAAATATGAAGTAGAAAGCATTTTTTAATATAGATTTAGAATTCATAACACTGCTCTCATGTTCTGGGATCATGTCCTAATATTTAGGACTTTAGAGTATACTGCCTCAGTCATGTTCCAAAAATTGAAAGATGCTTTCAAGGCACTGATCATTATATTCGTGTGTAATATGTCCCATGGGCCAGCTATTTAACTTATTGCAAGATTTCATTTAATGAAAAAAATATAACAGGGAAGACATTCTCTCATTTTCCGGCCATATATTAGTTGTCTATTAACAAATGAAATGACCCCATCTCTAAGGAGCTATTTTTCACAAATATGAGAAGTGATGGGGGATCCATTACTGTAAAAAGACTGATCATTTTTATTGCTATTCTACTTATGTGAAATGTTTTCATTTAAATGAAGTCAAGGAGCATTATTTCCCATGGAACCATAAGGAGAATGACCATTTCTAGTGTCAAGGTCAAGAATATTTCCTTGAATTTAGGAATAGCTGAGAGAACTCCCTTTGCTCTGTAGCCAGGAAGATGGTCTCTATTGCTAGGAGATGTTGGATGGTGAAGCCTAAGGAGAGGCTGTACTTCGATAGCAGGAAGTGAAATGAAGGCAGAAGGCAAGGCTTTATGTTTTCTACTCTTGGGTTTTATGGCCCTCTACCTTGGCCATACGAAAAAAAGAGAGCAGGAAAAAGTCCATTTTAAGGGAATTTTTAAAGGTATCTTTTCAGGCAGGGACAAAGTCTTTCTTTTTATAATTACTCTTCAACTTGAGATTCAGTAAATCAGGCACAGCCTTTGTGCCATGGACATTCAGTGAAGCTCTTGAAAGATATCCTGGATGTGGACATCCTCAGGAGTGAGGTAATCCAGTAGTTCACTGTCCCATTTCTTGAGGGAAAAAAATAATTCTAGATTGTTACCATCTGCTATTTTTCCTGTGGCCTATGGCAAGTAGATGGTGTGAGTTTCAAGTGGATGTGTGGGGCCAGAGCATGTTGACAATAGGAAGGTGTAGCAGGTAAAAAAATCTGGATCATCAGCTCTCCTTTTTATTTCTCCTTTCTGCTCTTTTCTGATCTTTACTTCCTCTCCCTACAGCAATTCAGACATGTAGTTTTGACTGGTTGAACTTGGTGGAAGAGAGCTTGCCTCCTTACTCACAGTATTCTTTGGCTCCTAGTGATTGCCGCAGGTTAGCAATTTTGACACCAATAGCATGTGAATCCCTTGAGGCTGAGATCCCCCACCTCTGTCATCCTAAAGTGCTGCTGAGATATCTAAGAGGGGACTAGGCCTAGGAGTACAAGAATAGGTTGGCGAGGACTATCAAAGAAAGCCAGCTGCCTATTGGGTGGGAACAGTAGGGGAGTCCCATTAAAAGTGTATTGGGGCCACTCATTGGTGGATGTGTCTGGCATTAAACTATACTTTAGAGCATGACCGTTTTATATTTACATTAGCCAATGGCCTTTGCTGAATTTTCTTGTCATGACTTCACCTGTTCAAAAGTTTTGACTAAGACATCTGGATCTCCACTTTATGCTCTTTTCCAAATTCAAAATTGCTCTTAGATAAAGCTCTCGTAACAACATTTACACTAAAAGAGACTAGTAATTCTTAACTATTATGCCTTCTAAGAATATTTATATTTAGTAGGTGACCTATACCATGAATAAAGGAATTGACTGAAATGATGGATTTTCAAGTATTTCAGTAAGCATTTTTGCAGTTTTAGGGGAGAAGCTCAATCGATGTGGTGCTTGTGAAATGGAACTGCATAGGTTGCTATATATCCTATGTATAGGGATGCCCCCTGGGGGTGAGGGCATATGTCAATATGATGTGCATCTTTAAAAAAAACCCATTAAGGGGCACCTGGGTGGCTCAGTCAGTTAAGCATCCGACTTCGGCTCAGGTCATGATTTCACGGTTCGTGGGTTCGAGCCATGTGTTGGGCTCTGTGCTGACAGCTAGCTCAGAGCCTGGAGCCTGCTTTGGATTCTGTATCTCCCTCTCTCTCTGACCCTCCCTGCTCACGCTGCCTCTCTCTGTCTCTCAGAAATAAATAAAAAACATTAAAAAAAAAGTTAGAAAAACTCATTAAAAAGTATATCAGCTCTATAATCCATGCACCGAACTGGAAAACAGGGATGTAAAAACAATATCATGATGGAAGGCAAGGAATTTGGAGCATTCTGTCTGTCGTATGCTTTGATTGATGGTACGGAACTTTGTATTGTTACTTTGTCTGGAAAAGGTCTTCCTGTTTTCATTATTTTAGTTCAGTGGCATGATTAGTGTTGTCTGGAAATATTAGTCACTTCCTGTCTTTTTCTGTGGGGTAAATGTGTTGACATGGGTAGGGGAGAAGGAATAAGAGCATTCAGGAGGAGGTGGCTAACATCCAAGTGCAAAAATGGAAGGTATTATAGTGGTGAATGTCACTGCTCTTAACCATAATCAATGTGTTCCTCTTTTCTAAGTCTACTGTGTTAGTGTTTTAAAAATGAATTTAAGATGAAAAATATGGTCAGCAAACAAAACTTACTCTCAAAATGGAAAGAAACTTTTACTTTTAGCAGGTTTTCACTGTGGGGACATATCACAAAACTCTGATTTAGAAAGATAAGCGTACAATTACCAAGAGGTTAGAAATTCTTCAGATAATTAAAATTTCAGTTGGCATGCCTAATTTAACTACTTAAAAGAATGGAAGAGGCCCATTTGCTTGTGTTATTGGCAACCTCAAACTGGGCTTATGGGTTGCAAAAGAACACTTCCTGAATTGTGCAAGTCCTACCGCACTTCTATAGAATTATCAAGTTCTGCTTGCTGAATTAGCTGAGGCTTAACATTATTGCTTTTTAATGATAATCCTTCCACTAGAAATATTTAAAATTATCATCTCACTAACACATTCAGAACCTATATGTCTGGGTAATTTGACTTGGGTCTTTCGCCAAGGTTAAGTAGAGCTATTATAATTGATTTTGTCAGATTCTTATTTATTTTTTTTATAAATGAGAAGAATATGATATTCAAATGATAACAAGGAATTTAAAATTGATGAGCTATCACTTTTGTAGAAAAAGTGTAATTTTCCATTTAATGCTAAAAAAGCTAGATAGCTATAAAACTTTATAGAGATTGAGAAATGTAAATTCTAGAAAATAGAAAAAAAATTTGCTAAGTTAGGGAAGTCTATGGAAAGTTAGATGTTTTAGATACTGTAAGGGAAATTGGCATTCTGTTTTAAAATGTAGAAAAATTAAGGAAATAAAGTTAAACTATATAAGTATAGAGAAACAAGATATAGCAAAGTAATAAAATATCACTGAATAAAATTTGTTTCTTATTTTTTCTTGCAAAATTAAGGCAACTTGTTAACTTAAGTAGCAAGTTTAAGTAACAGGCACAAACAAGTAGCTGGCATCAGATTCTGGTGAGAAAAGATATGATATAGGTGATCCAATATACTAGTAATCCAAATATATTCACAAGCAGTACCGTACTATGACAGAAGACAGATTTCAAGTTTCTAAAGTCAATCATGCAATATCCAAATAAGGCAACAACTGTTTTTTCATTTTATCTTTTGAAGTGACTTACTCAGATCAGCATTAATTAAAAAAAAAGAAAAAACAAAAGCCAAAAAACCGTAGCGTGTATTATTCAATGGGGTGGTCAAAAAAGCTGAAAGCAGGAGGGTATGTTAGGAAGACAACATGAAAGGAAGATTGTCACATGATTAAACAGCAGTGGCAAGCCTTGTTATTTTCATTACCTGTTAAGGACGGGTCCTCAGTCCCATCTCCAGCTATCTGAACGCCAAGTGGAGAATGTTGAACCGGGTTCCCTAAGCTTTCTTCTTGCTCTTTCCGGGATATGGAATTTTTGTGGGGAGATTTGTGGTTTGTGTTCTCATAGGGATTAACTTCTGGTCTCTTTCTAGGAAGTGGTGTTGGTTTGGCAGGCTGGTAAACCTGACTGTAGGGAGCTACTGGATGGTAGGATGGTTTCTCAGCTTCTCCTTCACCTTCCTCTTCCTCATCATCAATCACAACCAGCTCAGCATGGATGATCCCGTCATACCCCGTCAGAAGCTTCTTTTCTTCTTCATTATCTTCTGCCTGCTGATAGCCCATGAAAATCATCGTCACGGGTTCTGTATCAGCCATGTCAGAGGGCAGGGAATGAACGATATTATATCTGATATCTTCCTCATCCTCCTGGCAAGGAGAAGAATACTGGTATTTTGACTTCCCAGCTGGTGCTTCACTGGGACTCAGTCTTGCCTTTGGAGAGGATGCGTATTTGTCCTGCATCGTATTCGATTCTTCCCAAGGAGTCATCAGCCTCTTTTGTAGGGTGTTGGGTATCTCCTCAGCTCGTTGAGTCATTGATCGGGGTTGAGGTATTGGCCGAACAGGACTGATATGATTGAAGCTGTTGCCCCTCTCCTCTGAAAGCCCATTGTCCATATTGTGTATGGATTCATTCATCTCATTACCTAGTCCGTTAGCTTTCATCTTTATCCTTTCTTGAAAGTTTGGTCCAGGGGTTACCTTCTCCCTCTGTGGAGTTGTAGGCCTGCAAAATGGATTGGCATATACAGGCTCATGATACTCTGTTGGAGATTTAGAGTTTCTCTCTGAGGCTTGTCTTAAAAGTTCTTCTACCTCAACTGGTGCCAGGCCATCAGTGCCATTGTATGCTGCATCATGATTAGAGCTTACTGCATATACTGACTTTTGCCCGTCATCATAAACTTTTATTCCTGTACCTTTAAAGTCATCTGATGGGAGAGGTATAGAAGACAGGACTGTACTTTCTCCAGTTTTCAAGTCTTTTTCAACTTTAATTTCCATGGCATACAAAGCTGTCGAGAGAGAGAAATTTGATCTTCGATTTAGTTAACTTTTTCTCTAATAAAGTAGCCTGCTTTCACAATGTATTTTTATGTTGTGTACCCTTTGATATTCTTTTATGTGATATTCTTTTATGTTGTCTATTGCTTAAATTTTTGATTTTATTCATTGATTATATAATGGCCAACACTGTAATGACCTAGGTTTTTATGTAAGGATGTATGGAATTACTGAAAAAATGGGACTGAAAAGCTGGTTGGAGGAGAGAGGGCGATGATTTCATTGGGAAACCAAAAAATATCCTCTTTGTAACTAATCTAACAAGACAGATTACACACTTACATTATTCAGTGGGAGGAGTCAGACCTCTTTTTTAGCTAGGAAGAATAGGTTGCACCAGGCATTACAGCAGGTAGAAGGTCTAGCATAGTGTATTTTATTAAGTCACATCCTTGCTGTGTGGGCCAGCAGGCTGCTGAAATCATAGAGGAGTGTTCTAAAGTTTTCACAGCAGGGACGTTGTTTAAATGTAGAACTGGTATTGAAGAGGGAGGAGGAAGGCAAGATTCACGTGCTTCTCCTTCTACCTTCCTTTTTGGTTTCTTTCACTCCAATTTTCAAGTAGGGGGAAAAATAGACCAATATCAGCTGAACTGTAACAACTGAACTGGAGAGCGCTGTGTAGTTGAGCCCTGCTTCATGGCGCAGGCAAATTCCTCAAGACTGGAGTTTTAAGCGCTAATAGGAATTTGGGCAAAATTACAGTGTGGCAGTGCTTTGGCTTCTGCTCTGACCTCTCACTTTCCTTTTTGGACCCATCTTGGTTTCGCACTTCCTCAGTAGCCTGGGGGTTCCTGGCTTTCCCCGGCTCCCCAACTAAAGCTGCAACCCTTCCCACTCCCAGTCTCTGTGTCCCCTGTCTCTGCTCTATTCTTTAGTATTTTCACAGCCTAATCTGATATTTTTAATTTATTTACTTAATTTTAGGTCTGTTTTCTCCTTTAGAATGTCAGCTTCAAGAAGGCAGAGATTTTTGCCGTTTTAGTTACTACTATATTCCTAGTGCAAGAACTGAGCTTGTCATATAGTATGTGGTCACTAAATATTCGTTGAATATTTAAATGAATGGCTGCTACCTGCATATAGAGTGTAGCTTCCTTTTCTAGTCTGAAATTCAAAGGTTCCCTCTCGGGATCCGTACAAGCCTTCATTTTTTTCTGGAGGCTTTGAAGTATTAATTTTATGAAAATCACTTCACATGGTAACTAATAATACACATAGGTAACTAATGCCTAACCTTCCCAAGAGGCTATTTCTACTTTCATTAAGGATCTTAGTAATCCAAGAGAATGCCTACTAGTTAGAATAATTGGGGAGAGATATTTTTGAGCAGGGGAGCTTTGCTTTTAAGAGTTTGTCTCTTTCAAGCCTTTATCTTCTCTGTCCCTACCTTGTTTGCATAAGTACTATAAACTCCGTTATCCCTACCTATGCAAGTGACTCAGATACCTCATGGGACTTTGTAAAATGGACCATTGCTTAACGTGAAGCATCGGATGCCATAGCAAGTTGCTAATCTCTGACATTATAAAATCTGATTTTGAGAACCTGCCTTTGGATACAGAGTTTTCATATACCTTTTCTATTCTGTTCATCGTCTTCTATTCCTTCATTTCTTTCCCTCCTTAATCTGGAAGGCACATAGGATTTTGGAAGATCAGGGATATTAGCATAGATGTCTTCAATTGACTCTGTAAAATTAATATTAATTCAAAGTACATTTAGAATATGTTTATAATAATGGGAAACATTTCTGTGGGTTTATTAAAAAACATCATAGTTAAACATAGAATAGACTGCTCAAAAACATACCTTCTGCTGTTTCTTCCTTTTCCACCTTCACAGACTATAAGAAAAAAGAGTTCTCCATGATTAATACAGTTTAAAACATGAATTCTAAATGTGGATATAGTTTGAAGAATTATATACTACTTGTAGACTCATTCTGGAAGGGACTCATATGTTAAATGTTAATGCTTACCCTTATTATGTCTTCTGTTGTCCTCTCAATTGATTTTAGTTTCTTTAAAATTGCCTCTTCATTGATCGAGATTTGCAGCTCAGCCTTTTCAAGATCTTGTATCTCTTTCTCAAGTCTGACAACAGAAAGATGCACTTTTCACTGTTTAAGACACTACAGATGTAGAGTTCCCAAATATGTCTTCTCCATACATAAACTTCCCTTGGAATATTGCATGTAAATATCCAGAGACCTTTTAAGAACATAGCATCACACTAACCATCACATTGAGTACATAGAAGGTACCTAACACCTGACTTTGATTTAACAATTTTCAGTTCATGTTAAAACATTTTTTTTGACAAAGGAAATTCTTAGGTAAACTATTTTAACCTTGTCTCATTTTCTTCATTGCAATTACCAATGTTATTTCCAAATGAAATAGAGAAATTTCTTTTATAAAAGAGACTTAAGTTTGAAGTTGAACCAAAAAGTATGGTTCATCTGTAGTCGTTACGTAGCCTAACAATTTTCTTACCCGAGTCTCCATATTATTTGGTGAAAACATATAATAATTTTTTGTAGCCAGTTAGCACTTTATAATATTATAATAATTAGGCTTAATTTAATAATCAAAACTATCACTTCAAAACTCTGCATATCCTAACATTGAAAATGACACTTCGTTTTAATTTCACAGTTTCCTAAGAATTGTGCCATATTATAGTGAGTAGGAGAGATGAGAAACGGACAGAACTTAGTATAATGGCCTCAGACGCTGCTATTTATAGAGACTACATTTTCTGGGGGAAAAAACGGCACACATGGCCTGATGAAGTGTAAGGGAACTTATAGGGGCAAAGAGAGAGACATTTGAAATTGGACTGTTACAAACATTCTGAGCTGGAATCTTGACCAGAGTGCAGTTGCATGTCAGATTCAAGTTAACATCAGGGTATGATGTCGACCTCTTCCTATATAAAAACATACAGCTGCCAGCATTCATGCAGTTTGTAAAGTTGACCCTTGGCTGCCATGGATCACATGTAGTTTCTCAGCCAAATACTCTACACGCTAAAGTCAGCTGCCTCAGAGGATGGCTGATTAGATAGAGCAGCTAGTCCAGGAGGTGACAGCCGTGAATATTAACATCTGCTATGATAATTGTCAGTTTTTGGCTTCCTTCTTTAAGATGGTTATGGATTTGGCAGCTTAAAAATATTGTACTATTGGGGCACCTGGGTGGCTCAGTCAGTTACGTGTCTGACTACAGCTCAGGTCACCATCTCGTGGTTCATGAGTTAGAGCCCTGCATTGAGCTCTGTGCTGACAGCTCAGAGCCTGGAGCCTGCTTGGGATTCTGTGTCTCCCACTCTCTCTTCCCCTCCCACGGTCACGCACATGCTCTGTTTCTCAAAAAATAAATAAGCATTAAAAAATATTGTTATTGTCACACCAATAAAAGCCCAAGATATGGTCTGCCTGACCATTCTCCTACTCATTGCTGCAGTTTCAAAGTTCTGACTCTTCTGCTGCTGCTGGCCCTGGGTAGTTGGCCATTTGTAGCTAAAGAAGTCTTCTCACCTATCATAGAATTCCAAGTAAAATATTGTACTTCTGGTTTCTTAGAAGTTCCTGAGGTGTGACTGACATTCTGTTAAGACCAATCTCCATCCATGGTAGCACATCAGCCTATCAGTAGAGTTGGGATATATGTTGGCTGGCAGAATGGAAAGGTCCATACCAAAGCATGATAGATCTGGATTATTCTGTTTCTGCTATTCACTGCTTATGACAACCAATCCTTTAACCTCCCTGAAACTTGGTTTTGTAACATGTACAATGAGAAAATAGTACCTGCCTTAAATTTTTTTTTTTTATGTCTCAAAAAATTTTTTTTTAATTTTTTTTTTTTTTAATATTTTTATTTATTTCTAGGAGAGAGAGAGAGACAGTGCGAGCAGGGGAGGGTCAGAGAGAGAGGGAGTCACAGACTGAAACAGGCTCCAGGCTCTGAGCTGGCAGTCAGCACAGAGCCCGACGCGGGGCCCGAACCCACGAACCGTGAGATCATGACCTAAGCGAAAGTCGGACGCTTAACCGACTAAGCCACCCAGGCGCCCCTAATTTTTTTAATTTTTTATTTTTTTACAAATAGTTTATTGTCAAATTAGTTTCCACATAACACCCAGTGCTCATCCCCACAAGTGTCCTCCTCCATGCCCATCCCTCCTCCCCCCCACATCCATCAGTCCTCAGTTTTTGTCAGCATTCAAGAGTCTCTCATGGTTTGCCTCTCTCCCTTTCCCCCACCATTTCCGCCCTTCTTCTCCCCCTTGATCCTCTGTTAAGTTCCTCCTAATCCTCCTATACGTGCACACATATGATATTTGTCCTTCTCTGCCTGACTTATTTTGCTCAGCATAACACCCTCAAGGTCCATCCATGTTGCTACACATTACCTGCCTTAAATTTTACACAGAAATTTGGTGAAGCTAAGAAGAGATGATGTATATGAGCGCATCGAATATGGTTGATATCAGATATAAGTGTTATTATGGGATAGTTTTAAAGGTCTTCTGCAATACACGATGTCTTTCTCCTTCCACGCCCTGTCTCACGGGATCCTTTACCCAAAAGCATGTTAGAGACAGTCCAATGAGGGTCTTTTGAGTAGAAAACAAGGATGATTAGATCATTGCTGCAAGCAGCTCTTGGACTGCGGGATTCAGCTGTGGATCCAGATGGATCTGGGTTTGAATACTGGTTCATCTTCCAACTTCCTGTGTGACTCTAGACAAGTCACCAAACCTTGCTAAGCCTCATTATCTTCATTTACTCATTCATACATCCATTGAAAAATATTTGTTTAGCATCTGTTTTGTACCAGGCACAATTCTATGTGCTAGGTATATGACAGTAAGCCAAACGAATTCCTGGCCCCCAAGAAGTTTGTAACTAGTGGGAGGACACAGACACTATACTAACAGGGGAGTTTGCAACTGTTTTGTATAAAGAGCCAGGTAGTTTTAATACTTTAGGGTTTGCAGGCCGCACATACAGTTTCTGTTGCTTATTCATCTTTTTTCCCCTTTTATATCCCTTAAATAATAAAAAACCATTCCTAGCTTGTGGCTATATAGAAATAGGCAAGGGCTAAATTTTGTCCTGGATCATAGTTTGCCAACTCCTGCAAATGTATATATGTACATATTTACATACATATATGTAAATACATACACACATTTATTTATGAAGAAAAATACTTCCACAAAAATGTAAGATAAAGTAGGATAAGGGCTATAAAGAGAAGGATAATTGGGTGAAGAGTGCTTGGAGACGGGGCCCTATTTGCACAGTGGGGTCAGGGATGGGCTACTTGACAAAGCATCATTTGAGCAGATATGAAGGAAGCGAGAGAAGGGTGCATGAGGGTTTTTGGGGAAGCATTCTTCCAAGAGAGGTAAGAGTGAGCACAAAACTCAGGGTAAGAGCACAGGGAATAAGGAGAGTGGTGAGAAAGTCAGAGAGGTGGCAGGTGACTACATCATTTGGAGCCTAATGCATTGTAAGGCCTTTGGGGAACCACAGGGAGTACTGAGCAGGGGACAAACATGTCATGACCTGAAATTTAAACAATCTCATTAGCTGCTGTGTGGACAATAGGCTGGAGTGGAAAACCACGGAGGTCAGTGGTTGTAATAGTTGACATGAAGACGGCTTAATTCAGCGTGGTTGCCTGTAGAAGGGTGAGAGGCGATTAGAATCTGGAAATATTTTGAAGGAAGTGTTGCCAGGATTTGTTGATAATTACATGTGGGATATGAGAAAAAGAGAGACATCAAGGGTGAGTCCTATGTTTGTGAATAATTGGAAAGATGTGAATGCAATTGGTTGGACAGATATCTGGGAGGGAGAAGAAAGAGATTGATGCTGGATGTGGTAACTTCAAGATAGTCAATGGAGACATGGAGAAAACAGACACAAATGTTGGGAGCTCAGAGAAGTCTGGGTTTGAATGTGAATTTGGGAGTTGGTATTTGTAGCCGTAAGTGTGGATAAGATTTCCTAGAAAGTCAGGGCTTCTAAGGACCGAATCCTGGAACAATTTAACATTTAGAGATCCAGGCACTGTTACTACTTCATAGGGTTTAATAAAGAATAAAAGAAATAGCATGCACTCAGCAAATGCTAGTTTCCTCCAGTTTCTTCCCCTTTCTATAGCTGGGGCAGAGAGATAGATTCTTGATCTGTTTGGCCAATTACATCTCAGAGATTTAGAAATGCACTGGTATTTATAGTTGTTTTCTTCTGTAGAGAGGCTCATGGGTAATGTAATGCCATGTGATTCTCATGGATGCCTTTAGACTAATATGGTAAGAATATGAGGTTGAAAGTCTGATAACCCCATCAAAGTATCTGCTAATGAATGTTTTTGAAGGTTTTCAAGTCACTGGGTGAAAGATGCCTTAATACAAGGTTGCAGTCAAATGATATATCAGGCATGTTTATGAAAACCAAACAGAAACAAACACCCCCTTTCTCTTCTTTATCATTTAGTAACAGCCAACTCTCAGTTACGCAGGATAAGAAGGAAGCCTCTTGGTGCTAATTACTTAGAATCACAAACCTCTATAGGAGATGCTTAGTGATATAGAGCATTTCCTAAAATTCACACTCCAGTGTAAAACTGTATATCCTATTTTCTTATGTTGATTTGATACTTCTATATATTACTTATGGACAATATAAATAAGATCAAAAGATAAATGTTACACATTTGTTGCTCTAGAAAAGCATTCTGACAGATCAGAATGCTCGTGGAAGTGATGATGGGAAGCCCAGGAAAGAGTAACAGTATGGAACTGGCTTTGGCCAGCTTCCCTCACGGAACTCTGAGGGGAAAATGCTGTGGAAGAAGAGGAGGCCTGACAACCTCCACACCAGAAAATGTGCCAAATTTTTGAGGATTGCCTGCTCTTAAGGAACATAAAAGAAAAATTGCAAGTGGTATGCAGGCACTATTTTTGTATCTATCGCACCGTGGGTCTTAGCTGGCAGTGATTTCCCCCTGAGGAAATCTGGCAATGCTGGAGATGGTTTCTTTGTCACAACTTGAGGATTGCTACTGGCACCTAGTGGGTGGAGGCTAAACATCCTACAAGGCACAGAACACTTGCCCGCAACAAAGACTTATCTGGTCCAAACTGTGGATTGTGCTGAGGTTGGGAAGCCTAAAACAATGCCCGGTGGGCATAGTGGGTGCTTGATACATGCTTCCTAAGGGATTTTTAAAATATCCACCTCTCTAATATGTTAACTTTTTCCTCATTGTTTTTCTTTTCCATTTAGCTATAATATGGAATCTAAACTATTATTTGTTGAATAGAATTTGATCATCCTTATTTTTATTTAAAATTACCATTTGGGTTAACTTCCTTTTCAAATTTCTCTGTATCTATATTTATGCATTTATTTATTTATTTTTTCTGGCACAGTGACCATTCATAGTTAGGAGGATACTCAGCCCTGCTTTAAAGCTCAAAAAAATTCGGGGCTTAAATTAGGGATTCATGTGTAATCCTTTTCCAAAAACTTTGAGTAGAGAGAAAAATTTAGCAAGTATAAATGAAATATTGGGGAACATGTACGTGTGTGTGTGTGTGTGTGTGTGTGTGTGTGTATAGGTATATGTATGTATATATATATACATATTTGTGCATGTGTATGTATATGTATATTCATCCATACACACACACATAAACATACATATGTGTGTTTATATAAAACTTTAGTTTTGTATATATAAAATTCAAAATTTATATATATGTAAAACTATTTTTTTTTACATGGAAAGCTTTTGGGGAGGTCACTAGGGAATAACTTTCTAACCTTCACCTGCTTATCTTTCAGCTGATGGGTAGGAATTTCCATAAGAGCTGCCATGCCCATCTTTAGAAGGTATTACCTTTCTGAATGGGAATTGAGCTCCCAGAAATGCTGATTCAGTTTGACGAGAAACAGGCAGCAGAGAAAGAGAAATATCCTTGGTGCCTCCTGGGCTGTTAGGCGGGGCCTGGTGGGTGAGTTAGCACCTTTCATGATTTCTGAGAGACGGTGGGCAGGCATCATGTGCCAATTTAGATAAGCAGAGTACATGAAAAAGGATTTGTAATGCTATCCATTATTGGAATCTTTCTTCTCCTTGCCTATTTGCTGGGGAAAAGTAGGGTTATTTTCAAGAGCTCCCTAGGTGAAAGCAGGTAACTTTCATTTCATGCACTGTTCTAGTAATAACCTCCCTTAATCATCACAAGATAATGTCCCCAATCCAATTCCAACATGCAATTTTTTGTCTTAGAAAAAGGATAGCACATAAATGCTGGATGCACCAAGAAGAGGTTATTTCAGAAGGCAATTTTTCCTCTGCTAAGTGTCCATTTATCTCTTTCAGTTTTTGGTGGAGTTAACAAGGACTAACAGTCTAATGGAGTTTACCACTGGGGCCAAAAAGGCCAGGACTCAGAAGAGTTATGTCCTACCTTCCATCATTTTACTTGCTAGCAATTATAGCAACATTTAAAATGTGTTGAGTATGTACACCTTATGAGGCATTGGCCTAATTAGTCCTTCCAACAACCCCCATGAGTACCATTATTAGTTCCATTTGACAGATGAGCAAGCTGGGAACCTTGATAGGCCCCTGGCCTGGAGGCTTACAGGTAGCTTGTGGCAGGACAGAATTTGAAATCAAATCTCTGCTGACAGAGCCTGAGCTTTTAACAACTTCCTAATTAACCGCTACGGGAACAAAACTTTAAAAAAAATGGATTCTTATGAACCTAGACACATTCATTTTGCTCATCAGTATAAAAGGATTTCTTACTTCCTATCATAATAAAGAAACAGAAGATTGAAATCCTAGCTGGAGTCCACCCACGTGTAAACGTGCTGACCCATTACATATGGAGGTAGTATATCTGTCCTGGTCTTCATGAGGGTCATTTTGTCATACTAGGCGTTTTTCTGCTTAGTGAACAAGTCAGTCTGACCAGGATTAAAGTCAAGGCTTTGTCACTTTTGTTGTGGTTGTTGTTGTTGCTTGAGTTGTTTGGATTTTGGTAGAGGTTCTTAGAACAGTCTTTTTCAGAGTCTGGAATTTCTGTAAGCTATAGCCGCTTTACAGCTATCTTTTCTTTGGGCACAAGCCTGTCGTTCAAATTAATAGAAGTTTTAGATCTTAAATAAAAGCTGGCTGATGTAATTTGATTATAATACTGTAGTTTGAAGGTAATCACCGATGCTATGTTTGAAATTAAGTTTATGACTGGCTTTAGCTGAACACTCTCAAAGAACCGATGAGGTGTTTGCCTCTTGGGAGTCCATGCTCTCTTATTAAAGGCTAGGACTACGCCCAAGGAGGGCCCGGTGATCCCTTCTCTGGGATGGCCTGTATCAGCAGGACTTGATCTAGGCTGTGCCACCACTGATACACCTCTGAAATCAGCTGATGGAATTGCTAGGACCACCTCACCAACCCCATCCAAGCTAGACAAAGAAGAGTCCAGTTTCTTTTGGGACTCGCAGGCTCTCAGAATGTGTTTGCCTCTAACAGATGTTGAATTTGGTCAGGAGTGGTGAGCAGTTGTAATCTTTGGCTCTTCCTTTGGGTGCAGATTCTCTTTTCCTTTTTTCCCTACTGAATCTTGGGAGAGCAGGAGGTGGCTGGTGGTTTACTACATTTTGTGAGTTTTTGTGCGAAGGTCTACTTTTTTTTGTTTGTTTGTTTGTTTGTTTTCAACTCTACCCATGGAAACAAGAAAGTGAGCCCATATCAATGCTAATACATTTGGCATACTTAGCCCAACCAAGCTTCAGTTTTCTTCCTTGGTGGTTAATAATAGTATTGACAAAAGATTGTCTTTTTTAAAAAAATTTTTTTAATGTTTTATTTATTTCTGAGAGAGAGAGAGAGATAGACAGACAATGTGAGCAGGGGAGGGTCAGAGAGAGAGGGAGGCACAGAATCTGAAGCAGGCTCCAGGCTCTGAGCTAGCTGTCAGCATAGAGCCTGACATGGGGCTCGAACCAGCGAATTGTGAGATCATGACCTGAGCTGAAGTCAGACGGTTAACCAACTGAGCCACCCAGGCGCCCCGACAAAAGGTTGTCTTAAGGAGACAAATGAAATGATTTTTGTAAGCCTCTAGCACAGGCTGTGACACAGAGGAATTACTCAATAATGATTAGTTAGCCATTTCTCTTTCTACTCTGCCAGGGAAAGGAGGGCCATCTATGACAACTCCAATAAAAAAGAAAACCTACCAGGTCCGTTTGGGGATTTGATCTTCAACTTTGATATCAATGATTTTGGAGTAAGTGTGGGTGTGAATATAGCTTTAGGAACACACCAGTCTTTAAAAATACAGTTCTAGGGGCTCCTGGGTGGCTTAGTCGGTTAAGCGTCCAACTTTCGCTTAGGTCATGATCTCACGGTTCGTGGGTTCGAGCCCCGCGTCGGGCTCTGTGCTGACTGCCAGCTCAGAGCCTGGAGCCTGTTTCAGTCTGTGACTCCCTCTCTCTCTGACCCTCCCCTGCTCATGCTGTCTCTCTCTCTCCTAGAAATAAATAAAACATTAAAAAAAATAAAAAAAAATACAGTTCTAGACAAAAAACAAAACAGCACTCTATCATAATTGGAATTTCCATAATATTTATGGGGATGTTGTCTATTTAACAAATGTTATCTATTTTATAAATGAAATAATATGCTAGTCCATTTTGACAACCTGCTAATCACCCTTCACCCCAATCCATTTCTCATGTTCTTTTTAAGTAATAAAATCTTGAGTTTTATGTGTCTCCCCAGCTACCCTACTATGGGATACATTTCCCAGTCTCCTTTGCATTTAAATGGTGTCTTGTGACTAAATTCTGGCCAACAGGATAGTAGCAGAAGTGATGCCTGCAATTTTCAGGTCATATCTTTAAAACAGAGCTGTTTGCCCTCCATTTAACCTCCCCTTTCTACACTGGAATGCAGATGTGGTGGTGGTGCGCTGTCTTTGACTACACTACCAGAAGCATCATTTAGGGAGCAGCAAAGCAAAACAGCAAGAAAACAGGGTCTCTTGATCATCTCATGGGATGTTGCTTCTCTCCTTCCCTTGAATCTCTCCCAGCTAGGATTGTTATGGGTGTGAGAGAAATGAATGTTCTCATCTTGTTTAAGCTACTGTTATTGTGAAATCTTTTAAAGCATAAAAATCAGTATGCTAACTATTACATCACCTTATGGGGATGAACCTTTGAATAACCAATTTTATGAGATTTTTTTTCTTTGAATTGCAAAATTACTCATTAGTATCTTGCACTTCAGGTGGCTAGCTAGTAAAAATAGAAAAATAAATCAGCTTTGTGTCCAGTGATTAAAGAATTTACATATTTCTAAATCATCTATCAAATCTGACATAGTTTATATTGATGTTAGCTAGTTAATATTCAATGGCTAAGGTTTACCATGAAAAAAGAAAGATCCTTTAATTTATTTTTTAACCATGACTGATTAAAATGAATGGCTTTGGAATTACAACAGATACTGTTAAGTATATGTAGCTGATGACTTTAATCAGGTAATCTTGACTGCAATGTGTTGGTCATATGTAATGGGCAGATAAGTTATAACTAATGGATCAGAGGTTAAAGATATTTAATCTTTATAGATACTTTGCTTTATGGTAATATCAAACTATATTTTCTCATAAAATTGAGAATATGCAGTCTAGTAGAAGGTGGGCTGATTTGTGTGTTTTGTTTTTAAAACTAGGGGTCTGATAAATTTCATCAAACATTTAACACACTTTTTTAAAGCACTTAACATCTGTCAGGCACATTTTACTCACCAAACTGAAATAAAAGTATATCAGAAAAGATGAAGAACACTTCTAGACACAGGCATAGGACAAGAATTGCCTTACCATCAGCTTTGCCAACGGGCATGTGTATAATAAGGAAGATCTAACTCACCAGTGCAAACAATCACATGCTGTGGGTAAGCATGCCAGAGAATTAAAGGGCATTTGGCATACAACAAACACTCAGTTTGTCCTGAGCCAGATCTATTGCCTCTAATCCTGAGCATTTAAAAACAGGAGGAGCAATACAACACAGCAGCTTCAAGATAACAAGAAGCAGAGAGCTAGCCCAGCAGTGACATTGAAACAAGTGTCAGTTGGCTCTGATAATTGGGAACAGAGCAGATGTTTAGAAAAACTGAATAATTTATAGTTATAGGCGAGCAGCTTTTGCATGGGTGAATCTTGTCTCCTAATATAACTCTGTAAATATTAAAAATTATCTTATGGACAGATGATACTATCATGAGTTGAAACTGCCATGTAGGCAGATAATGTTAGAAGATAATTATTTAGTAGAAAAGCAATTCCTCTTAATCAGAATAATATTTTGTAAATGAAGGCTTTCATTTTCCATGAAAAATAAGAAACCAAACTGTTTTTCAGAGAATCAGCCACTTTCATGTGCAGGTTACAAACACAATTTTCAAATGAATGCAAATAAATGCATGCTCTGGAGGTTGGTGTGGTATGGTAGAGTGGTTAGTTATGGGCTTCTTGAATGCTCTGGTAGGCATTTGGTAGGCTGGATGTGTCGTTTTTAATTAGAGCCTGTAGAGAGCCTTGTCGTACATGATAAACATTTAATAAGAGCTAAATAATTCTTTTAAACTTAAAAAAGTTTTTAAATGTTTCTTTTCTTTTTTGGGGGGGGCGGGGAGCAGCAGAGAGAGAGGGAGACACAAAATAATCCAAGGCAGAATAATCTGCTGGCTCAGAGCCTGAGTGGGACTCGAACTCCCGAACCATGAGATCATGACCTGAGCCAAAGTCAGATGCTTAACTGACTGAGCCACCCAGGCGCCCAAGCTAAATAATTTTAGTATTAATTCAAATCGCCCTCTACATAGGTGTTATGAATTTCCCAAGTGACCTTCAAATATTGCTATAGCCAGGACATGGCAAGTTAGCTGCAAATGTGCTTATCCATGATTTTGAGAAGCTTTTTTCCTTAAAAAAAATGTTGTACAGGAAAATATTTTTAGTGAATAAATTACTTGTAACCATATTATGAAATGGCAAAACATATTTGATGATGTATACAGCCATTGACTCTCTCTGTTCAGAAATAATTACTGGCTCTGTGCCTTGTAACCCTTAACATTTATCTCCAACAGTATTATAGAGCAGCCACTATATTTTAAACTTTTGATCCACTTCATTTTTGCTTTGCTTCTAGTATTAATTGTTCATATTTGATACCAAGAACAGCACTCTATTATTTGAGGGCCAATACATATAAATTCCAGTCTTAATATAACATAGAATAACCAACAAGGACCAGTTAGCCTGGGGTGGTCTAAATGGGCTAAGTGACAGTTGGCTTATGGCAGACACATAATGCATTCCAAGGGGTGTGTGTGGAAATTTTCTGAGCTGATAAATTTAGCCGTAGAGCTGGGATGAGAACAATCTTGGAAAATGGAGAAGCCTAGGCCCTTTGGTAGCACATTATACAAAGAGTTTCTGCCTTTGAACATTCTTTGTGACAGTGACTCCCCTCCCACTTTCTCCTTTGTTCATTTACTCCTTTGTTCCTTCTTTACCCATGCCAACACAGCCAGAGATTTATGATGTCATGCTCATGGTTTTAAATTTGTATTTCAAGTTACAGAATATTGTTTTAAAGAGATAATGTGAAATCACTTTGAAAAGTTAAAGGATGTAAAGAGAGGTAAACATAACTAAAATTTTGCTTTGAGGCCCTTATTATTCTCAATCTCCTCTACTTAAGATAAAGATGGGTTCGATGTGGTAGGTTCTCCATAAATGTTCATTGAAATGAATCAAGAATGAACAGAGTAAGTCCTGGCAGAATGGGTCTGGAGTCAGAAAGATCTATGTGTGACCCATGGCCTGACTCTTACTAGATTTATAGCTTTCTGTGCTTTAGTGTCCTTATATGTAGAATAATACTAATTAGACTTTCCTCAGAGAATTGTTGTTCTCAGAATAATGCTTAGTATAAAATATGTGCTCCATAAAGGGTAGCTGTTATTATTGAATTGCAGTGGAGTGGTGTTATTCTAATCTACATTTTAGCCTATCACAGCACTGGTGGGGAGGGGGTGGTGTTTATTCCGGGTAATCATTTAACCCTATTTTTACTAAGCTATGGATGCAATTGGTAGGTGTAAACCACAGAGAATGCTGGGAAGTGGGGGATAAGGAAATAAAAGAGATAGGAAAGAGGGGAAAGGTGAGGAAGTGAAGTGAGGGTGAGGTGTTACAACATGCCAGCAACAATGGCCTCAAAAATCAGGAGTACCACTGTCATGTGACTTTGCCTTTGACTCAAGATAGTTGGGTCCTTATTCTTTTTGATTTTTTTTTAAAGAATTTCAGGGCTTCCTTTTTTACTTCATTACTGTTCAAGTCATTGTCTAGTCTTTAGCTGGACCCTTTAATAGATGGTATTTTCAAGTCTGAGCACCCATCCATCCATCCATCCATCATCCATTATCTATATTTCCCCCTTCATTCATTATTAAGCTTTGTAGTCACAGGTATTCCTACTATGTGCTAGGCATTATACTAGGCTTTTTTTGATGGGGGTTGGGGGTTAGATTTCTTCCTTCTTTTTTTTTTTCTTTTTGCTGGAAATTTGATTCATTTTGCTGTTTTTGTTACATTAAAAAATCTCCTGAATTAAAAATAATCAGAATATCTGGGAAATTAAAAACAACAACAGATGAACTATTGCAAATCTGATAAACCAATTAGTCAAATATGGAAAGTGAAAAACATGCTTGGAATGATTTTGACTCATATAATTGCTTCAGAATAATTTCTTAAGTGTTTCTAGGCAACAGCAAATTTAAGAAGAAGAAACAAATGGTGGGTTTCTCTCTCTCTCTCTCTTTCCCTCTCTCTCTTACATGCCTTTTTTCCCCTTTGTCTTCTTTCTCTCACATTGTCACAAAAGAGCAGCTTGTGTATCTCCCCTCATGTGATGTTAGATATGGCTGGTTGGGTCAGAATGTGGTATTTTTTATGCAGCATTCCTCACTGTGTTGGATGAGACATTATTTCATTAAGGTACAGTTGGCGTGCACAGGTACATGACAGCATTAGGTAGGGGTTCAATTTGGATAGAAATCACAGCAAACTGAACTTTGATAAACTATAACCAGCATCAAAATCATTTAGCCTTTATATTCTCCATCAGTCTTTTGGGTTCTGTTTTTGAAACTGAATCTTGCCTGCTATTTTTTGAGTTAACAGAGTAGATTAATGCTTTATATGATCTTGAGCAGAATGCATTTTCTAATTCTGCATCTCCATTCGTGGTGGAATTTCCCTTAACTTATATGGGATGGTGGCAGGTGCAGTGATGGCCCACTCCTCAAACTTTCTCATGACATAGAGTCCCACGGAAATCCAATCCTTCCTGCATCTTCCTGTTAGTACCTTATGGGGGAGGCAGTATCTAACCATTTGGAGACAAATAAAAGCTCATTAAAGAAAGGCAGAAGGTCAAAAGGGCACTTTGGAATATTAAAAAAAATCCTTACTAGAGAACATTTAATCATAAGTAGATAATCCTTCTCAAAGGGAAGGCAGTGCATTTACATCATTCTCCCTGGCAGTTAACCTTTTGCATTTTATGCCTGTGACATTTCTGTCAGGCACTCTGTGCTCCAATTAAAGTCAGAGGTCTTTGGACACAATTCAAAAAGTAGCAAGCTTCTGGAGGGCAGCTTGACGCAAGGCATTTTGGCAGAGGGAGGACAGCTGGGCAAAGAGGAATCTAGAATGTGAATGACACAGCTCCTTTGGATGCTTCTGAGGGTGCTTGAAGTGGGTCATGATGGATGTAGGCTATTGGAAGGAGGAAAGCAACAGACGTGACAAAACAGGAATTCTAAGCCAGCCTATAAATTGTACACATGGATGTCTGGACTGAGAGGTCAGGGCCAGGTGCCTACAATCAGGAAGTGAGTGGTTCAGTGGTCACAGTAAGAGCAGGGCTCATTGGGGAGGCAAATTGAAACTCTATTTAACTCTATTTAAGCAAAGTGATTCAGAAGGAGATGTTCAATATCATTTTCCTCCTGGGAACATTTCCTCCTAAGGCATTAATCAGGGCACCAAGCAAAATACTCACTAATATTGTTCCAAAGCTAAGACTTTGTGACTCAGAGACAGAAACCATGGAAACCCACTTATTTTCTGAAACGTTGCTCTTCTGAAAGAAGAGATGAGAGGATGAATAAGCAGACATGTTTTACTTAAAGGTTATGTGTGAGTCAGGGAAGCTCTGAGTGTTTTTAATACGGCGGAGAGTCCTATGAATATCTATATAAAATGATGCATGTAAGAGTGAAATCATTACATGTGTTGGAAATAAAATGTGCTGTAAAAGGGTAGCATTTACAGGATTTAACTTTTGTAAAAATTTTCTGCAGGATCTGAGGCATAATTTATTTTTATGATTAAGACATTTAATTAGATTTTAAATCCTGAGTCTTAACTCTTCAGCTCTATGTGTTGAGGCAAGTTAGCATCTACAAATGTCATTTTTCTTGCCTACTAAGTGCTATCTACTTCATAGGGTGGTTGTGAGAATTCTGTGAGATAATCTCCATGAAATGCTGAACACAGTGCCTGGTCTGTAACACATGCTCTGTAAAAATTAATCACTATTGTTAGCATTTTAGTCTTCAAGCCATGAAGAAAACCCATCCATTATTTCCAAATGGCAAGAATTCTAGTTGCGTGGTAATCTCAGTTTACTCAAAGGAAAAGACTCTTTGTGTGGGCATAAAGAAATGAGAGATCTTGGCCAAAAGGTAAAAATTCCCAGATAAAGTTCCAGGCAGTGTCTTTCTTCTAATTATTTTTGACTCCTAATAAGGACTAGGATCTAGTATTTTTTGAGCACCTACCATGTGTTAGGCACTCTCGAAACTGCTTCACTCATAGAGTTCTCTTAAGCTGCTGTAATTGTTCCACTGTTACAGACAAGGAAACTGAGGCCCAAAGAGATGAGAGAACGGGTTCAGGCTTATATGTACTGTGGCTGACAGAGCAGGGATTTGAATGCCAAAGGCCATGCTCTTTCAGTTCACCTCACAAGACTGTGGGAGTAGTAGTAGGAATGAAAATTCATGACTGTCTGGCCCTGCTACAGACTCTGAGCTAATAGCAGCGTTTCTATTTTGACGTTCTCCTTAAAATCTTATCCTCTAGCCGAGAGGCCTGGCAAGTGGCAAATGCCCCCTTGAGCAGGCACCTAAGTCAAGTGATAAACCACCATTCAGGGTTTAGGATGCTTTCCCTGCTTCGAGAAGGAGGATGGGTCTCCCTAGTTCAACTCCATCCTTTGACTTGGTTGTCTCTTGGAGCTAATGGGAAAATGTACTTTCTCTACCTGGTAATAAAAGCTTCTTAAGCACTGTGGGTAGTTGTTTTGGGGGAAAGACTGAATTTAAAAACATGCACCTGATTATTTAGCAGCTGTAGAAATATCTGAGAAGAAAATGTTCAGTTATCAGGTAAATCTGCTTTAGTGACATTGTTTCTTTAATGCCAGGCAGTAGGGGAGGCTGCTTAATACAGACAAGGCACAGATATTATTTTGTCTCCATATGTTGCTTCAGAACATTCTGTTCCCTTCACATTTTGAATGAGATAAACAAGCCTTCTTGGGTCACAAGGATGCAAATTCACAACGATATGAACCCTTTGCAGAAGCATGCTTTTAGGACCATTCCTTAAACAAAGCAATTTGCTCTGAACATTTCCAGAACATTTACACCTACAGCTCTCCTTTAGTTTTATAGCAGGAGAGCACTGAACCGGACTTGCTTTGAGGCCCAAGTTTACCCTTAATGGCTCTGTGACCTTAATGAAGCCCTTTAGCCTCTCTGAGCCTATTTCCTCCTCTCTGCAATGCAGGTGTCAGTGCTTTTCTTCTAGGATTGCTGTGAGAATGAAATGACAATGTAAGTGCAAGTGCTTTGTCAATGGCATAAGGCCATTTAAAAACAAATCATTCCTGTTATTTAAAATCACTTGGTTGCTAATAAAGGAGAACTTATGGTTAATGACATCCTGAAGATTTAAAACAAAGTTGTAGTGAAGTCACAGGGATGAAAAGTGTAGGGAATCCAGTCAATAATATTGTAGTGACGTTGTATGGAGTCAGGTGGTGACTGTACATATCGTGGTGAGCATTGTGTAATGTATAGAATTGTCGAATCACTACGCTGTATACCTGAAACTAATGTAACATTATATGTCGACAATACTTCAATTAAAACAGAAAATAAAAAAAGTAAAGTCATCATAAGATGCCAGAAATTGTGTAATGTGAGAGCGACATGAAAGAAAATCTGGAGTGTGGTAGGAGCTGTTTGGAGAAAGGAGAACTGAAGAATAGAATGTGCTTTAAAGACTTCCTGTAAGAGATAATAGGTTTGTAGACCATAGTGTGTGGTCTAAAATGCTGTGTGGCATCACTTTATAGGTAGCTAGGGTAGTCATGAGTTTCTGATCCACCTCTTCGTAATTATGTAAATTCTTTAACCTCTGTGCAAAAAGTGAAGATCATGACACTGCATCACAGGGTTATGAAGATTAGATGGGATGATAATTTGTAGAGTGCCTGGTAGGTAATATGTCTGGTAAATATGGTTTCTCCTCTTCCTCCTCCTCCTCCTCCTCCTCCTCTTCTTCTTCTTCTCTCTCTCTCTCTCTCTCTCTCTTTTTGGTCAGATAGGAACTCTAACTAGGCAAGCTATGGTCAATACCACTAGAAGCTTATGTGCTTCTCAGAACATCCAGGCAAGGTCTGAAAGCTATCAGTAGAATACTAGTAAATTCCCTGGGATTACTTACAGTGCTGCCCAAACTTGTTAATGGCGTCTGAGTCTGTTAACTACTTCAGTTATCATCAAGTGCAGAAAAAGTTGTAGGTATTCAGTATGGACAAAGACTCTTACAGAGGGGCCTCTGAAGACAAGCAGCGAGGTGTCTGCAGAGCGCAAGGGTATGCAGGGATTAAATTCAGAACTCCTTCAGAGATAAGGGTTCTGTGTTGAGGATGAGAAAGTAATCATCAGCTAAGCTAGACCGGTAAGAAGCTCTTGCTAAGGGACACCTTACAAAGGATCAAGCTTTCCCAACTGTAGAGTTGATCTATTGAGTTATTTTTAAGTATTTGTTATCCATCATTCAGAAGCACTTCACATCTTTGACCAAACAACCAAAGGGCTTATAAATATGCACATTTCAATGATTACAATATAAGTTTTAAAGAAATGTTAATTTAAAAAAACATCTGAATAAGGATGAGTAGTCAATGATTTTAGCTATTAAATATACAAATGTGTGAAATTAGGCAAGTAACATGAGAAACAATTTAAAAAGGAAGCTTTTTTCCCATGCTGTCAATTTGAAGGCCTCAAGCAATCCGCCCTGTATAGTGTGGTGAGGATGGACAAAATGTGGTCACATAGCTAGTGCATATTTTTACCTTCCAGGTCTTTCCTATAGTTCTCACTAAAGAGAACAAATTCACAGTGAGTGAGATTTTGAAAGCTACCTATATTTATTTCAAAGATCCATAAGTTTTAAATTATTGTCATTATTATACCACAAGAAATTCCATCTTTTTTTCTACGTGTAGGTTAGAAAATGATTCTGACACTTCCCACGTCTCTTTCTTCCATGCTATCTATATTTTGTGAAAATACTAATAACCCCATCTTCCACTTGAGCTTTTCAATTGTTTTTCATGTCCATCACCTCATTTTAAGCCAAGGCAATTTTAAAACTTTACTTGTTATATCACAGGTTGCTGACTTGGTACTGATTGTATGTGATGGGCAGGGAAGGACGTTGAGAAGTGAGGTCAACACCTGGGACCAAATAATTAGTAAGGTAGAAGAGAGAAAATGCTAGTGAAGTATTCCTACAGTGTCTTCTCTTCCGAAATACGGTTGTGACTGGGGAGAGCCTGGGAGAAGCATGATGGACACACAGTGTAAACACATCCATAGAGCTGTCACCTGTCCTAAGGTGAGAGTGGGGGTTGGGGCTGTGAATAAGCACTGTGTTTTGATTACCTCTTATGTGCTATTTGGTGCTAGTAGCTTACTTAGTCCATATATTTTTAATTTGGTCAATAGCTGTAAAAGATAGATATTATTACTACCATTTTGTAGATGAGGAAATAGGCTTGGAGAGCTTTGGATAAGTCACCAATATGTATTTAAGAACTAAATCTTGTATGGCTATGCGTAGATGACATTTACAGTGAAATTTCTATTGTCTTCTAGTGTTGTCTTAGTCTTTATTAGAAATCCAAATGGAAGATCTGATTATGCCCCTAAAAATAAGAATGGCTCTTATACATGCAACACGGGACAGGGAGTTATGGAATATCTCGGTGAGGGCTGTACCTGAGGATGCTTTGTTCTAGAACCTGGATCTGGTGCTGGTCTTGTTGATTCTGCTTCTTCATCTCTTCCTGTTCTTTTCCGCTGCTGACTCCATCTAGAAGCCATTTCTCCCTTAAGGCCTTTTTCTGATATCAGGAAACATAAAGATGTTCTCATATCAGTCGATAATTTCCCAAGTCTCTGACTACTTTGAAATCTTGTGAATATTAATAGTGAACATAGTAAAGAGAAATGTTTTTTCTCACTGCCTTACCTGAATAAATCTGGTATTTTCCGTCACTATACTCTTTGTAACCCTTTTCCAAAGCCAGTTTTATGTACCTAAATCCTGCTTATCCTACAAGTTCTAGTTTAGGTCCCTCCTTCTCTGTGAAAATCTTTGTCCTTCCCTCATGCCTTTCACAGTCCCATCCTCACCCCCAGAGAACTCTCTTTCTTTAGAATCATGCAGCACACTCTGCTTACTTACACTGTATGTCTAGCAGTTGTACAGAGACCTTATCATGTGATGCCTCACTATTACTTATTTGATTAATGGGTGCACATTTTTTGTCTTTGAAGTAAAAGTCTCCTTGAAGCCATTTTTTAAATCCATCCCAATGACAGTGTTCAGCGAATGCTCCAAAATTTTTTTTTTGTAGGATTAATTGAAATGATGGGCAAAACAAGAGATTGCTGTTGTATCTTAAACTAACTCAATGTTAGTCTTAAGGGGGTGGTCAGCATTTATTGCTTTGCCTACCCAGTACCTTTTCTTTCTTCTGAGAACCTCCTTAGTTCCAGATACATAAGTTTAGCACAAAATTACTTGTTCCAATAATACAATGCACAAAATTCATTGATCTGTCTAAATACTGAATTTTTGTCAACTTTAACAAAATGATAAATATTTATGTTTTATCATATGGAAAAAAAAATCTCCTTGAATTTGCAGGAAAGAATTATAATCCTGGTCCCGGAGCCTGAGAAAACTTATAGCAAACGAGAGATGTGTAAATTTTTTAGAGGACTTAGCTAGCATCCCGTCCATGTCTTATGTAGGAAGTGTTAGATATTATTTCCAAAGAGTTTGAGTTTCTGCTTTTCTTCCTGAAGAAAACTGTTCTCCATATATATCTAATCTACCTGTGTAAATCATTTGTTCAATAATTACTTATTGGGGATTTGTGCCTAAAATGGTGAGAAGAATAGAAACTTTGTCTTGTCTGAGACTTCTTTCTCTTCCATCACAATTAAAATGAGAGCAAGTAAAAAGAGCTTTGTCTTTTTTAAAAGGATGTTAGAACTAATACTACTGGAATCTAAATATCTTCTAATTTTGAACAAAATTTAAATAAGTTTCTTTGTGCTAGGTAATTATCACATGATGGTTATTTTAAGTTAGGCAATGGTCTCCAAACCAATATGAAACATACTGATTACAAATATACATTATATGGAATTATACTTTATAGGACTGATAAAACCTGGACTGCTCTAGCCGAAGCAGGGAGGGGACCCAGAAACCTGTGGGTACCCAGAACGCCCAGTTTGAAAACCACTAGGTTGAGTAACAGCCTTATCCCAGATGATCATGTTCATTTTGGCCTTTTCAGAGTTTCAAGTGACTGCATGTGGACAACACTCCCAATAAGAGTAGTTTGTATTATTCCGGTTTGTAGCCAGAGATTCTTTGCCCTAGTGTTATCTTAACCCTTAATTATGGCTGTTCAGCTGTTTGCAGAAATGTTCTCCAACAGTCACAGTTAAATGTTATTAATAAAGGTCAAGATTTATCTCTTGAGGTCAGAGGTGCCAAGAAAATCTTAGTATACTCATTTGAAGAATTTACTTTGACTTTAATTTATTTTTATTTGATGGAATGTGATGATAGTCAATGCAGAGTAAGGAAGACAGATGACACCTATCAAAGTAAATTATAGTCCTTAGAAACCACCTACCAGGACAGTTTCAGTCATTTACATCCGTATCACTATAAGAAGCACTCAGATGGGATGGTCTTAGGATGCTGAGTTATAGAGAACAGAATAATTCTTGTGATGTGATTATATGAACTTGGAGCTACGTTCTTGGTTCTTAGTCTGGTTAGGAATAAGAATAATTTAAATTTTAGCTTTATAAAACTTTGTTCATAATTCACAAATTGTCATTTACCTCTGGCAACAAGCTCTTTGCCTCTGAATATAAAATACATAATTTGGATGTGCAATTAAAATGATATGGTACAATTACATATTATGACAAACTGAACATAGTTATTTTGCTTTTATGTCACAGTTTAGACTTGTGCTTTCATCTAGAGGTTAATGAAAATCTATTTCACATCAGTGACATTCAGAATCAAAAGCCATGTTAACTAGATGAAAATATAAGAGACATGTGGGTAATGGATCTTTGGGCAGTATTATTATTATTATTTTTTTTTATAGGGAAAGGTTTTCCTGAAGCACATTGCATTCTGTACAGCAGTTACAGTAGACTTTAGGAATAAACTCTTTATACTGTGGATCAAATGGACTTCCAGAAAAGAAGAGTTTTCTAAGTTGAGTGTATTTTGTGTGTCTTGGTGGCAGATTGGGATCATGTTACTAGGCAAGGGGACCCTTAGTGTACAAATCTCAGAAATGTTTGAAAGTCAGAATGCTTCTAATATTCCCGGGAACTCCCTTTCTAGCATGCCACTGGTATGATTGGCAGGTTCCAGAGCTAAAGAATATCAGAGTGAGTTACTACAATTATTTGGAAATGTATGTGCTGATGATACAAAAGGAGCTCTTTGTAAATGTCTATGCTTGTGAAGTGTAATGAAATAGTTTGCAATCAGGAAAGTGCTGCGGACAGGTGGATGAAGAAGAAAATAGAAGAAAGGCTGGTAACTATAGAGGCCAATAGAGCCTTTTTGATGTGGTGAACATATTTTAGAATCAATTTTAAAAATACTTCTGCACATTTCTGAACCCCATTTTGGAAGGGTGCCTAGTTGCTGTTTGGTGTGGCCAACCATTTTCTGTAAAACTTAGACGAATGTAACACTGTCCAAACCACCACTCTTTCCTCTGTGTTCCCGTTGCAGTTTTTGCCTTGCATATAGTGTTCATCACAGTATATATGTCGTTATAAGTCTCTGTGCCAGTTATCGTTTTAAGGATACAGGTCAAACTTTATTTTGGATTCTTAGTGTCCTGCTTAGTACCTTACACATAATGGGTCCTTAATACATGTTTATTGACTAAAAGGCCCTGTGTGCCCCTATGTAAATCCTGCTTATCAGTTAAGATTCAGCTTAGATCCCACACCTTTAAAAGACTTCTTTTGGGGCTCCTGGGTGGCTTAGTCGGTTAAGCGTCCGACTTTCGCTTAGGTAATGATCTCGTGGTTCGTGGGTTCGAGCCCCGTGTCGGGCTCTGTGCTGACTGCCAGCTCAGAGCCTGGAGCCTGTTTCAGAGTCTGTGTCTCCCTCTCTCTCTGACCCTCCCCTGCTCACACTGTCTCTCTCTCTCTCTCTCCTGGAAATAAATAAAAACATTAAAAAAAAAAAAAGACTTCTTTTGACCACCCCAGATTAAAGAATTACTGTTTATACCATTACTTAATTTAAAAAATAATCTTTTAACCTGTCCTAGTTATTTATTGAATCTTGGGGTTCCCACTATAGGCAGAAGGGCTACAGCCCTTCATGGCCACTGCTAGTCTCCATGGCATTAATACAAAAATCAGGAAAAAATTGCTGTTTCTCACCCTCACCCCTTTGGGTCAGTGCACAGCTTGGGAATGTGGATAGCAGCTTTGTTCAGAGAAAAAGTAACTTCGTCCTTTAGACAGAAGCAGACTGATGCCGCAGTGCACAGTTGCAAGGGAGCATGGGCAGGGTTTTAGCACTCCTTTCTCGGGTATCTTTGTGCAGTACACAATCTGCACAACTGTGTACAGCAATCCAAAGCATGATAATGTTTTGATTGGATTGGATTAGAAGAGGACTCCTTGGTTGCAGAGAGTAAACCTCTAAGGAAGATCATGTATTATTTTTTGGTATATTGGTTTTGGCAAGTATTGAAAAGAAGTGTCACCTCAGAAATGGAACATTCAGTGAGTTACAGTTTTCTTTTCCTTTATCTTTTGTTTTTATTTTTGAGAGACAGCAAGAGCAGGAGAGAGGGTCAGAGGGAGAGAAAGAGAGAATCCCAGGCATGCTCCACGCTCAGTGTGGAGCCCAGGCTGGAGCTAGATCCCAAGACCCTCATATCATGACCTGAGCTTGGACGCTCAAGCTCAACCGACTGAGCCACCCAGGTGCCCTGGAGCCAGTTTTCTTATGTGAAACTTGTTTCCTAGAATGAACTGAGGGGATACTGAACCCTTTCTCTTACTGTGAGCTCTACTGTTGCTTGGCTACCTACCCTACAAGGATGGCAGTTGCTGACTGCTAGACAGCTATCCATTTACTCAGAAGCAATCATTACTTTATTGTGAGACTCAAATTGTGTGTAAAGTGTGTGTGTGTGTGTGTGTGTGTGTGAGAGAGAGAGAGAGAGAGAGAGAGAGAGCAAGCACTGGTTAACAGCGAGAAATGGCTTAGCTCTTGGGGCGCCTGGGTGGCTCAGTCCGTTGAGCCTCCGACTTCAGCTCAGGTTCGTGGGTTTGAGCCCCATGTCAGGCTCTCTGCTGACAGCTAGCTCAGAGCCTGGAGCCTGTTTCGGATTCTGTGTCTCTCTCTCTCTCTGACCCTTCCCTGCTCACGTTCTCTCTCTCTCAGAAATAAATTAAAAAAAATTTTTTTTCAAAAAATTAAAAAAAAGAAATGGCTTAGCTCAAAAATCATTGTGGATTTGATTTTTGATTTGCGTTTCATCAAAGTAACTTGGTAGAATTTGCTTTTGTTTCATTGATTTTTCTAGTTATACACACATTTCTTGGCTCTATCTACACTCACTCATGTAAATTCAGTGTGGCACACTGCAAGGATAGCAGGCTAACTATACTTTGAAATTATCCATCAAACTTTGGAAATGTCAATTTGTATAGGAATAAAGGAGCAAACAGAATCCAGAGAACTGAGGCTAATTAGAATCTTAAATTATGTTTCTTTCAGAGGTGATTACTTGATCCATCAGAAAGATGGAGTTAGCTGAGTTCGGCAAGTTTACCTGAAGTGTGTGTAGACTCCACAAGTGTGTGGCATTGTTTCATTTAGGGATTCATTAAACCTATTGATGGCAGCCCTGCCAGGGACGTAGCTTCCTTCTTGGACCTGTTCACAAGGAGCTCATGTTTGTCATTTGGTTGCATCCTGTGACTAAGCTACGTAATAAAATGTTGAAACTCAATGTGCTTTAATTACAAAATGACCGCACCCATGGGAAGATGTAAAGTCTGATTTTAAAAATGGAGGTTTATTTCTGGGGATGATCTCATGTTTTGTCAAAACAAAACAAAACAAAATAAAACAAAACCCTGAAGCCATACTTAAACAATATTGGATTCATTGCACTGAGCTTTTAACTACAAGCATCCTTGACCATGCCAGACAGTGTCTGTTATGTACACCCCAGGGAAAGGCTGGCCTTTCATGGATTTCAAAAGGGACTTCCTAGCTGGGTCTGTCCCTAGGGATGTTAAACAAGACTGTGTTCAAGGCCAAATTATTAAGGCTGAATTCTCAAGGTTACCCAAGAAAATGAGGAAATTCAGTAATAAAGGATAAAGTAATAAAAGCATGCCTTCAACTTTCCACAAGTTTCCAGAAGGTATTAATCTCATATGCAGATTTTCTAGTTTCTTGGCCTGCCCTATGGTTATTAGGGTGTGATAGAACTGTGCTGATTTTTTTCCTTCCTAGAGCATCTTTACTATAGAAATTTGAGTGCCGTAGAATATTTGAATACAAAATAATTGCAATGAAATTAAAATAATAAATTACCTTTAAATGCTGGTGCTTTAGTTTTTCTTCTTCTATTTTCAGACGCTTCTGTGAGATTTCTTCTTGTATTTTTCTTTTATCCTGAAATAAAAGAAGTTCCAGCATAACCTTTTTTTTCCAGTTTGCTTAAATATGTTTCTTTGGGGTTGTCATCATTACGAATGGCTGGCCAGGCATATGCTCTTGGCATTGGTAGGAAGCCACTTTGGAAACTCATATTTCAAAGCGAAGGAGGGCAAAGTGAGACATTCAAAGTATTTTGTTGATGGAAAACGATATAAGCTGCTTATATATAAAAAAAGAGAACTTGAAAATATTTTAATGTCTTTCCCTCCCCACTGCCCTCCCATCCCCTTAAAAAAGATCTTCCCCATTAATCTAGCAACATTGAGCTCCTAAGTGATACAATGGAAAAAGTGAATTTTAAGGAGGGAGTTTTGAAATAGGCATGAGGAAATTCTGTGAGGAGAGAGAGAGTGTTCCTGGCACAGAACTGAAGAAAGTGCTGGGCAAAAGGTTTGCTTCTGTGGGAAAACAGGATAGCTAGCCTACAGAGCATTAGAAAACTAGGAAACTAGAAAGTGGAGTGTTTCCTCCCTGTATAATTTGCTATGTGAAGATAGAGACAAAAGGGTTCAGATAATGCTTGTTAACAGTAAGAGGGCTTTTAGCTGAGGTACACAAAATTCATGGGGAGATACAGTATCTTTCACCAAGTTTAAATTGCATTACCTCAAAAAACCCAGTAGGCATAACTGTTAATGCCCAGAGGTACTTTTTAGAAAATACAGCATATATACTAAATAGCCTGTGCTTGATTCTGGCTCTGTTGTTTACTAGCTCTGTGTCCTTGGACAAAATCCTTAACTCCTCTGTGCCTCGATTACCTAATCTGAAAAAGGGGCATAATAAGAGAATCTCCCTCATAAGATAGGACCATTAAAGGTATGTAAAAGTTCCTAGGGCGGTGCTTGACACATAGTAGTCCGTAAGTATTTGTTTTAAAAAATTTAAGTAAATACCACTTAACCTGTTAATCACAGAAAGTAGCACACTAGTTTTCATAATGCTTCCATTAGCCTGAAATGTTTTTGAGATTCCTTCTCTGGAATCGTTTGAGGCATTTTATTTTATTTTTTTTATTTTTATTTTTTATTTTTTTTTAAATGTTTTATTTCTAGGAGAGAGAGAGAGACCACGTGAGCAGGGGAGGGTCAGAGAGAGAGGGAGTCACAGACTGAAACAGGCTCCAGGCTCTGAGCTGGCAGTCAGCACAGAGCCCAACGCGGGGCTTGAACCCACGAACTGCGAGATCATGACCCAAGTGAAAGTCGGACGCTTAACCGACTAAGCCACGCAGGCGCCCCCGTTTGAGGCATTTTATAAGCGATGCAAAAAGGCACTTATTTCCCTATTTTTTTTTGAACAGAGGTGATATTATCCTCCATCTATTTTATAAGAGTGGGTTTTAAATCTACTTTCAAAACTGAAAACTCCCAAAGGATAAAAATTTGTTGCCAATGAAGACAACTAGAAGAATGTGAAGCAGGCTCAGAAGGTAATTTAGAAGGAAGAGTTCCAAAAATCCTTGGCAGCATTGTTGAAATAAGTACATGGCTTCCTGATGTGACTCCTTTGAAGATAAAAACTCTTTTTTTGATGTATAAGTTCAGGTACATTCATTGAGGAAAAACGACATGTTGCTCTCCAACTTTGGGTCATGTTTATCTTTGTGTGTTAGAAGAATATATGACTTCATTAGTATCACTTTGTAAACTTCATAAGAAGCTCTTTTGAAAAAAAAAATTAGCTAGGCAACAAGTGTCCGTCTCTAGCATCACTTCTTTGGATCAAATCTGGTCTTTAGGAACAAAACCTCTGATAGCCTGTGTCAGTTCACTATATCCAGAGGCTGTAATTGAGCAAAGATTGGTAATGTTTCACATGTATTATGCCAAACATTTTGGTGAGTATTTTACAGGAACTATTTCATCAAATCATCATAATAACAAAGATATTGTGATGCTTTTCATTTTAGAAGGGGAAATGTACATTTAACTAATTAATTTACTAATCTGAGCTCAATGAACTTATAAGCGGAGGAACCAGGATTTGAACCCCTGCAGTTTGAGTTCAGCCTCCACACTCTTAGCCAATTCACGACGCCATTTTCCTGAACGAGAAATGAGTCCAGCTTCTCACAACTTTCCTCATTGCCCCCTATACCATGAAGAACCATGGCCTGGAGGCAGTGCCAGCAGATCCAGCAACAGGAGTGGGGCCTCTTCTTAGCAGGGAGCACAGTTTTGGTACCATTTTTAGTGTGAGTGTGTAATCATCCACCTCTCACCACCGGTGGCCCATGGAGAAGAATGCCTTATGTGTAAGAGCAGTGACTGCTGAACCTGGCAAGTCTTCCCCACCCTGTAGATAGCCAGTTTGGGCTGGTTTCATCTCGGGGTTAGTAATAAGGGAAAGCTGTGGGTAGAGAGAGGGAGGGCATCTGAAGTGTTTTGGAAACAGAAGGCTTATAGAGGGTTGCTAAGGAATACCAATGTTTTGTCTCTCAGAGGTAATGTGATGCCTCCCTTATGTCAGTCTAGGTAATTAAGAAGATAAGTTTATAATGTTATAGGCATGATTCTCTTTTAAGACAGAAGCAATTTTTCGTCGTAAGGTATTCAACCGCAAGTTCTTCTTTGGCAATATTTAATTGGGACCTATGGGAATTACTGACAAATAAGATGGCGGTAAGTTAGTTTTATAAAGGCAAAATAAACTAGAAGTCAATGCTAAGTTGTATACCCAGCTCTATTGCTAGTGTACCGAAAGTTACCAGAGCCTGTGAATTCCTTCCCTAATTATCATGGAGCAAATAGATGTGAAATGCCATCTGCTTCTAAAAATTTTCCCGGTAGCTTGGGCATCTCTCTAGACACCTTTTGCTACTTGGCACATCAGATACTTAATAATGTTAACTCTTATGAATAACTTATATTGATGTTTACTTCTTCAGTGTTCAACTAAGGAGGACTTCTGTTTAATGAACAGTTGTGTGGATTTTAGCTGGCTGACTTAGAATATTTTAGCAGTTGACACCCACAAATTCTAATTCTGTATAAGTCTACCTCTTGATTATTTTGCAAATTAATTTATTTACCTTGTGCAACTAGAAAGCTATCATGACCATCTATGATCCAATGATAGTACTGTATTCACAATAAGCATAAAACTCAGGAGTGTATTTTAGAGATGTTATTGATTAACAAAGAGCTAATATTTTAAAATGCCTGAATCTGTAAAGAAGGCATGATTGATCCTGAGTTATTTAGTGGTTAATTTATCTAATACTGCACTACTAATGTACAAATGCTGTCTTCAAGGTGACGTTAGAAGTTGTGCAATATTTAAAAATTATTCAGAAGTAGATACCTTCATCAAGAAACTTGCATTCTCATAAATAAAGAAAATCATTTATTCAATGACTATATAGTCTGAGAAATAAAGTGATAAGTGTCATTCCTGAAGCATAAAGAAGGTTCTATGGGAGTTGAGGGGAGACAGGGAACAATTGCTTCTAGCCGATGTGGTTGAGAGAGGCTCTGATGTAGCATTTGAGTAGAGTATGTTGGATAGTTGGTGTTGGTGGGGACCAGGGGAGTGGGGAGAAAGGGGATTCAGGTCAAGGGCTTAATATGAGCAAAGGCCTAGAAGTAGAAAATTGGAACATTATATAGAACAGCAATTCTGGAATCTATGTTGCCCTATGAGTTAGTGGGAAATAAAATACTGGTAACTGGGTGAGGATAAGTCCTCAGCATAAAACTGAACGGCCGGACAAGGGATTTGGGATTTACTTATGTATTGAGATAAAAAAGCAATGAAAATGTTCAGAGGGAGAAGATTAATACAGTTAAAACCATGGTTTAAGAAGTTTAATACAGCCTAATTGTATAGTAGATGTTGAAGGTGGAGCACCTGAATGGGGATGGTCAGTTAGGCTATGACTCATACATAAGACCAGGAAAGCTTGAGCAAGAGGTAGCAGAAGGTGTGGATGTCAGACATACCCAGGAGTTCAAGTTGGCATGAGTTGGAAACTGGTGACATGGATGCAGGAGAGGAAGGGGTCAAATGTGAGCATAAGGCTTTTATGCCTAGGTAGAGCAGGATCACCAATAGACACAAGAAATTCAGAAGAAGGAAGAAGGAGTTTTGTAGGAAGGATGGTAGATTCACACCAAGTTTGAGGTATCTTGGGGTGCCTGGGTAGCCCTTTCGGTTAAGTGTCTGATTCTTGATTTTGGCTCAGGTCATGATCTCACAGTTCATGAGACTGAGCCCCATGTTGGGCTCTGCACTTACAGAATGGAGCCTGCTTGGGTTTTTCTCTCTCTCTGCCACCCCTTCTCCCCACGCCACTTATGCACATACACGCATGTGCTCTCTCTCTCTCAAAATAAATAAGTAAATAACTTAAAAAACATTTGAGGTGTCTTTAGGACAACCAGGTAGAGTTGTCTGGTGGGCAGTTGAAACATTGGTTGGAGAGAGATGATGGGTCAGAGCTAAAGATACGGGAGTTTTGGAAAGAATAGCTGAAGTCATGAGACTGTCAGAGCATGACAGGAGATACATTTATGAAAAGAGAAGGAGAGTTAAGGACAGATACTTCATGAAGCGTTCACGTTTAAGGAAATAAATCCAGATGGAATTTTATTTTGTGGTCAATCAGATATTATTTGTAATAGAAGTTGATGAATTGGGCCAATTCAATTAGTTAGGTGGCTTGAGATTCATTCTGCTAGGTTCTGATTATCTTATAATTTCATGACTAGCATTGTTGACATTTTAATTGTGTAAGGTCTCAAAATAAGAATAATAGAAGCTGCTTATTTGGATTTAACTACTTGGAACAGTGCAGAACTTCTTGGTCATGTGCAAATAATGGTAACCTTGAAAGAAAGGGATGTGCTAGCACAATATTCCTAGAGAATAATCCTGAGCATAGGGAGAGGTTTCCAAGATTTGAGTGAAACTAGATTTTTAAAATTCTTTAAAAATTCTTAAAAGAGGGGCGCCTAGGTGGCTTAGTCGGTTAAGCGTCCGACTTTCGCTTAGGTCATGATCTCGCGGTTCGTGGGTTCGAGCTCCGCGTCGGGCTCTGTGCTGACTGCCAGCTCAGAGCCTGGAGCCTGTTTCAGAGTCTGTATCTCCCTCTCTCTCTGACCCTCCCCTGCTCACGCTGTCTCTCTCTGTCTCTCTCCTAGAAATAAATAAAAAAATATATAAAAAAAAAATTCTTAAAAGAAATTCTTGAAAAAGGTGCACACATTTCAAGAGGGAAGACAGATCATGAAGCCTGGGCAATTTATATGTGGAAACATGGCTACACAATTACAAATGATCTCAAGTAGGAAAAAAAAGAACGTTCTATAACCAAAACCAAACCAAATGGTTTGGTATCACTGGGAGCTCTCCATGAGCTCATGAAACTGAGAACGAAGGTAAGCCTTGGTACCTCTTTGTAATAGTGTAAATAAGGTGAAAAAAAAAATCTAAGGTGATGAGAAGCATGTGAAAAACATTGAGCACACAGAAAGCATGGGTGTATAAATAATTATATATATTTAAGTTATGTTCAGAGCAAAAAGGTAAAGTCAGTCATTGGACAGCTGCTGAGATACACAGTGTAATAGTAACATGAGGTAAATGGAACCATTCCATTTCAATTTTGCTTCCACATTTTTCTTTAAGGAGAATAATATTAACTCTGGAAAGGATAGAACAAATAAGCTTAAAGGAAAATTGAAGCACAAGAGGGAATAGAGCACCGAAGACAGAGCTGCTCAGACTCTGATGGGTTCCACTTCAGGAAGGAGAAAACTTTATAGGCATGACAAAAGAACGTTGTCAGGCAATCTTGGAGTCTCAAGTGAAGAGGTACCTGAAGACTGAAAGCGGCAAGTCCCCGAATTTTTTGAAGAGGGACAAAGGGGAATTATGAATATTTAAAGACTGGTGAACTTACTGGTTAATCCCTGGCAAAGTTGTAGAATGAATTATTGAACAGTGTTGTATTTAGACAAGCAATGTATGAGAGATAACATTTGATTACTAAAACCAAAGCATTTAAAACTAACTTTTTTTCTTTTGCTTAATTTTTCAAGATCTGCAGATGATGAAGATTGTGGTAGTGGTAACAATAGCTAACATTTACTAATGCCTTTATATGTGTCAGGAACTACTTTAAGCACTTAAAAGTATCTATTTAGTCTTCTCCCAAATTTGAAGTAGGGACCATGTTTATCCCGATTAGGTAGGTGAAGAAATTGAGGAATGAAGATATCTAGATCATGGGAATTCAGTATATCTGGGTTTTAGCATAGCTTTGGACAAGGTTTCTTATTTTATTCTATTTTTTTTAAATGTTACTTATTTATGTATGAGAGAGAGCAAGCAGGGGAAGGGTGGAGAGAGAGGGAGAGACAGAATCCCAAGCAGGCCTTGCACTACCAGTGCAGAGCCTGACTGGGTACTTGATCCTATGAGTGATATTATGACCTGAGTTGAAATCAAGAGTTGGTAGCTTTACTGACTGAGGCAGCCAGGCTCATGTTTCTTATTTTGTTCTTTTGGAAATTTTTGTAAATGCAAACAGAAAAAAATATATAGCTGAAAGTGATTGTCTCAACATTAAAAACAACAACAATGACTTATAATGAGAGAGCCCCCCTCCCCACGAATAATCAAAGGGTAATGGTAAACTTGGTTGTTGTATTCAGTGAAAAAACAGTTTTTCAACTTGATGGCATTCATTCATTCATTTACTCATTCATGATGATTGTTTGTTTTGCTCCAGTTAGTGCTGAGCTCAGTGCTGTGCGGGAGATCTATATGAGATGCAGTGATGTCCCTACCTTAAGAAATCCTGGCTGGAGAGGTGTCTGGGTGGCTCAGTTGGTTAAGCATCTGCCTCTTGATTTTAGCTTCGGTTGAGATCTCATGGTAGTGAGATGGAGCCTGGCATTGGGCATCCAGGCTCCATGCTGAGCCTGGAGCTTGCCCGAGATTCTCTCTCTTTCACTGCCATGACCCCTACCCCTCACCACTCACACTTTCTGTCAAAATAAATAAGCATTTAAAAAATGTTTCTTTTTTTTTTTTTTTAAATTTTTTTTTTTTTTAATGTTTTATTTATTTCTAGGGGAGAGAGAGAGACAGCGTGAGCAGGGGAGGGTCAGAGAGACAGGGAGACACAGACTCCGAAACAGGCTCCAGGCTCTGAGCTGGCAGTCAGCACAGAGCCCGATGCGGGGCTCAAACCCATGAACCATGAGATCATGACCCAAGTGAAAGTCGGACGCTTAACCGACTAAGCCACCCAGGCGCCCCTAAAAAATGTTTCTTAAACAAATCCTGGCTGGGGGCACCTGGGTGGCTCAGTTGGTTAAACGTCTGACCAGTTCAGGTCATGATCTTGTGGTCCATGGGTTCCAGCCCTGCATCAGGCTCTGTGCTGACAGCTCAGAGTCTGGAACCTGCTTTAGATTCTGTGTCTCCCTCTCTCCACCCCTCCCCCACTCATGCTCAGTCTCAGTTTCTCAAAAATGAATAAATGTTAAAAAAAATTAAAAAAATAATCCTGGCTGGAGGGAAGAGACCATGTAATGGAAGTGGGCTGGGAAGAAGATAACAAAGGTTTAGAATGTGGGATGCTCTGGGAAATGATGCTGCCCCAGCCCTGTTGAACCAATTACAAATGTTTCTGAAATGGCATCACATTCTTTCTTTTCTCACCTGTGCTCCCGGTAGACTGGGGAAAGCAGGCGAGACTGTGGGGGCTGAAGGACTGCTAAGGATTAGAAATGTGGTTAAGTGGAGCAGAATCTCCATAGATTCTTCTCTTTGCTCACCTCTTCAAACTCTACTGAGAGGGAACCACAGAGGAAGTTCTCAATGGGGTGAGGTTTGTGGTTTTGATGTTTCTTAGAATTAATTGTGATGTTGTGGTCAGAGAGTCTGACAAACAGAAGAATGGACTCAAGTTGTGCTATTTCACTAATCCCTTAACTTTTCATGGTCTTTTGTTTTCCTCCTACAAAATGGAGATGATGACACTGGCTTTTGCAAATACTCCTAGGGTCTTTGGACAAATGAGATACAGATGTGAAAGCTTTGTTTTTATTTCTTGTGAAGCCTTAGCACTGTGTAAGAATAGGTGCTGTTACTATTGTCACTGATCTTGAAATTCTTTTACTTATGAGATGTCCTTTATGTTCTAGATATGTGAGTGTAGGTTGATTTTGAATTGCAGTTGTAGCTCATTTTATTTATTTATTTATCAATTTATTTATTTATTTATTTTTAAAAATATTTTTATTTATTTCTAGGAGAGAGAGAGTGTGAGCAGGGGAGGGTCAGAGAGAGAGGGAGATACAGACTCTGAAACAGGCTCCAGGCTCTGAGCTGGCAGTCAGCACAGAGCCCGACGCGGGGCTCGAACCCACGAACTGCGAGATCATGACCTAAGCGAAAGTCGGACGCTTAACCGACTAAGCCATCCAGGCACCCCTATTTATTTATTTTTTAAAAGTTTTTATTTATTTGGAAGTGGGGGTGAAGGGCAGAAAGAGAGAGAGAAAGATTCCCAAACAGGCTCCACAGTGTCCGTGCAGAGCCTGACAAGAGGCTTGATCTCAGGAACTGTGGGATCATGGCCTGTGAATAGCAGTTGTAGCTCATTTTAATATGTTGCATCCCCTGTGTCAATCATAGATGCAACTATATTTTTGAAAACTTGGTGCTTAGGACAGGAACCAGTTTTGATTTCCATTCAGAGCTTCAGAGAATAACCTGGTTCCATGTCTTTAGTGGTTTGACTGAATCCACTCAGTCATTGGAGTTTTATGAAAAAACTGTGAAGTATAAATATTACTTAACCCTGCTCCTGGGGTGTCTTAGGAAGGTAGACATCCCACAGGGTTCCTGATGAGGGAACTTGTTGAGGCAGTAAATTTTCAGGGACTCTCTTCTCCAGAGGCACCAGTGTCATTGAAATAAGTGAAAATATTTGGATTTTACTTTAAGAGAAGCTAGGTAGTTTAAGCCTGAAGATTAGAAAGTAGAAGCCCTGTTTGACTTTCAGCCAGAACTATGCTGCACTTGTTTACAGTCTAGTTAGACTTCAGTGCTTAGCCTCTGATTTTTATTGGTCAGAGTTTTCTAAAGAAGCAGCTTTTCTTTTTTACCATACAGTAATGTTAAGAAAGTTCCTGGGGATCCTTGTCAGGGTAGGTCTTTGCAAAGTAGCATTATCATTCTGTAGCACACTGGAAAAACCTCGCCCTGTTATCAAAAAGCAGTTTCCTTAATAACTATCAAAATTATTATACCTCATCACATGTCCTCCTTTGTGGGTGGGCTATTATGTTTGGCAAAGAAATGTGGCACAGCACATTTTGTTGAAGAAACCTTTCCCTCTCTGGAAGAAACATGCAATCCCAGTATGGCACTGTGGAAAATTGTGCACAGGTTTTTTTTGTTGTTGTTGTTGAGTATTCTAGCACATTCCTCCATTTTCATGTACCATTGTTAGGTGAATGTTTCTAGATGTTCATGACAAGTGAGAAGTTCTTCCTGTAACTTTGTTTTAACCATGAGGTACTTCGGCACCATGTATTTCACCCATTATTATTTTAGGAAGTCCTGAGAACTCTAAATAATTCAATGATCCAAACACACACGAAGGTATACCTTCAGCAAAGATCTGGACTGTTTGCTCTCCTTTACACTCCCTGACAGAATGAAGAGGGAAAAGATGTATATGATTGGCCCAGGAGGCTGGTTTCTGGGCAAGTGACCTGTTAAGACATGCTTGGCACCATGCTGGGAAGGGCCCAGAACTTCATTTAACGCTGTGCTGCCGCCATATGGATATTTTGAATGCTTTTTGCACAAGGGTCCCCAGATTTTCTTTGTATACTGGCTGCACAAATTGTGTAGCAGGTCCTGCGTTGCGGCCATTAACTGTCTTATTAACTGCTCAAAGGTCCCAGATATTGACAAAAAGCAAATGAGATGAAGGGCACTGTCCACTGGCAAGCCAAAAATGCTAAAGAAATAACTAGAACCTGCCAGGACCTGTATTTGTTATTGTTTTAATATTGGTCTGTGTATCAGGTAGATTTCTGTTTTATGCAAAGAATTCTCTGCCTCCCAAATTCCTATGTTTACAAGTCTAGAAAAAATGCTTTGGGAGTGGAAAGAAATAGGGAGTGGACCTGGGGAAATGTGAGAGCTCCTTATTATTTTGCGTCACGAGCAGCTTTGGCCGGCAAATCTGGCGCTGCTGCTCAAATTCCAGTGTCAGGACTTTACATGGCTCCCTTCCAAATGGAGTCAATCCTAGGCAGGTGCTTGTTGTGATTATTCCTGTTGTCTAAATTTTGACAGAGCTCACCTCCTTCACACCTGTGCTTAAATGTCACCCTCTACACAAGGCACACTGTGCCAACGCCACTGTGATCTGCAACCCACTCCTAGTTTCCTTTATTTCACTTCCTTTCATTTAAATGCATAAGGTTTGGCACACAGTGGGTGCTCAATAACCATTAATTGAATAAAGGAATGAGAGCATGAGCTGATCGCCCACATTCCTAGCAGTTAAAGATAAGCCTTGATGAGAATAAAAGTGTGAGCTTCATTCTTATCCCCTTTCTCCCCAGCTGGGTCTGTTCTCCAAAAGATTGATTGATTCTAGTTCTCCAAATTCTTCTGAGGTCAACCCCCAAACAGTGCTATTTTTATGATCTCCAGCCAGTTTAAGATCTAGGAGTTTTCCAGTCTTAGTGTCCCCATGTTATTAAGGAACAGCATTTTCTGAGGTCATAGTAGGAATGGAGATAAGATAATGTGTTCCTTACAGAGGAGGATGTCAAGAGCATGTGGAATATTACTAATTGTAAGCGGATCTTTCTGTTTCTGTGGGGAATTCACCTGGGTCTTTTCACTGTTTTCACATGGGCCAAGTTTCCTCTCAGAGAGGAGCCGTGTAGGGGATTACAGTCAGTCTGCATCCCCTTCTTCCCGAGAATGCTGGAGATATTGGTGTCGTCCATTCCAGCAATATTTTTTTAACTTTTAATTTTTTACTTTTTAAGAGGCGGGGCAGGGAGGCGCAGAGGGAGAGAGAGAATCCCAAGTGGAGCCCAAGCAGGGCTTGATCCCACAACCTTGGGATCTGGGATCATGACCTGAGTGGAAATTAAGAGTCGGATACTCAACTGACTGAGCCACTCAGATGCCCCCATTCCAGCAATATTAAGAGTGAATTTCAAATTACTAGTCTATTTCAATAGCTTTGTTTGTATAAAAATCAGCTAGTTGTTAAAATATGTACTAACTTGAAAGAGCCTCAAGAGACTTTTCAGAGTAATACCTAACCAATTTGAAATAACCCTATTTTTGAGCTATAGCTGAAAAATGGACTCTTTGGTGAAGAGATACTTCTATCTAAGTTAATAAAGTAAAGGAAGAGTTGGCACATGGATAAAGTAATGAAAGAAAAATGTGACAGTAAGTGTGCAAAATAGAATACATATTTGGTATACCTGAACTGATTTACTGTCTTTTAAACAATCATGTGTAATTTCATAATTTTTTCTTTATTCTCTTTAAGTCTTTGAGAAGACTTCTGACAATCTAAAATTCAGTTTACCAATATGAGAAATGAATGACACTATTATAGTAATTTAGCTTTCAGTTTGAGAGCCAACATGCCACATTCTGTCTACCTACTGTGTTTAATCTATTTTTCTTAGAGGAACCAGAAGACTGGCCCTTGGTTCTGTCAAGTTATAGGCATATACATTTGTTTTTTCCAACTCCTTGGAGTAGAAATAATGACTTCTTGGACATCCCAAACCAGGTGGAATAAATAAAACAACAACGATCATCTCATTTCATAGCCAGGAAATGGAGGAACAAATTTTAATATAAAAACCAAATAGCATATAGGAGGATTAGGAGGAACTTAACGGAGGAACAAGGGGGAAAAGAACGGGGAAATGGTGGGGAAAGGTAGAGAGGCAAACCATGAGAGACTCTTGAATGCTGACAAAAACTGAGGACGGATGGATGTNGAGAGACTCTTGAATGCTGACAAAAACTGAGGACGGATGGATGTGGGGGGGAGGGGGGATGGGCATGGAGGAGGGCACTTGTGGGGATGAGCACTGGGTGTTATGTGGAAACTAATTTGACAATAAACTATTTGTAAAAAAAAAAAATAAAACATTAAAAATTAAAAAATAAATAAAAACCAAATAGATCTGAGAATGTAAAAAAGCTTTTTTGGGGGGCACCTGGGTGGCTCAGTCAGTGAAACATCCGACTTCGGCTCAGGTCATGATCTCATGGTTCATGGGTTCGAGCCCCACTTCAGGCTCTGTGCTAATGGTCTGGAAGCCTAGAGCCTGCTTCAGATTCTGTCTCCCTCTATCTCTGCCCTTCCCCTGTGCACGTGCTGTCTTTCTGTCTCTCTCTCTCAAAAATAAATGTTAAAAAATTTAAGTCTTTTTCTTTTCTAATAAAGTCTATGAGGTGCACTGGGATAGTCTTAAGGTTTTGTTTCTGAAGTATACAAATTTATTTCAGTGTAAGGAAATAGGAGGGAAACGGTTAAAATGAGAAGATTGTGTTTGAGTTTTAGTTTAGGTCAGAGATTTGCAAGATTTTAAATACTTCCAAAAGTGAAACAGTCCCAGCAACTTTCTGGATACTGAATGTTTTCATTTTCCTGGGGGGATGGGGGGGCGGGGCTCTGAGGTGGCTTCCTTGTAAGGCCAGGGTGGAGAAAGCTGGCATCTCCCAGGGCTTCTAGGAGGCAGATGAGGGGATGTGTTGTTTCCATGGACATGCCACTGCTCCATTTTTCCCTCCAGGTTGTGACAAATGTGACTGTGCTTAGCCTGGTGAGGTGCAGGCTAGTGTGAATTTATTCCCGTGAACTGCCCCCGCCCCCAATTTTACCCCCTACAACCTTCATATAAACATATTACTTCCAAGACAGAATTACTTTGTGATCTTGGGACACCTGGGTGGCTATGTTTTTGGCTCAGGTCATGATCTTTCATGGGATCTTTGTGGGTTTGAACCCTATGTTGGGCTCTGCAGAGCTGGCTTGGGATTCTCTCTATACCCCTCTCTCTACCTCTCCCTAACTTGTGTGCTCTGTGGCTCTCTCTCAAAATAAATAAACTTAAGAAGAAAGAATTACTTTGTGATCTTACTTTGGAGATTTGCTTAATTCCTTATAATGGGATATATTCAGGCCAAATGGAGTAATTAAAAAGGAGTTTGAGCGTGTGTGTGTGTGTGTGTGTGTGTGTGTGTGTGTGTGAGAGAGAGAGAGAGAGAGAGAGAGAGAGAGAGAGAATGAGAGAGAGAGAGTTTTAATCATCCCAGAAAGGACACACTGATATATTCAGGAACCTACTTACTCTCCTGTCTGCTTGTAAGGCATTATGCCTCTATTTGCATTCAGAGCCCTCAGTACAAATTCCTAGTCTTCCTGAATAACTATATGCAGTCATATCTTTAGAACATGTGCTGCTTCAGTGGGAGTTATAAGGGGCTGGAGGTAATAAGGGCTAAAAGAAGGGTGTGCTATGATTCAAAAAAGAAAATGGGGAACAGGGGGCTACTTGTGTGTTTCACTGGCTACATGACATAGTTTAGTAAATTAGGAGGTAGAAGCAAAGGCTGAGCCTGTGCCCACACAACTCACACAGTGTAATAAAGTAACCTTTAGACAACAGCTGTAATGCACAAAGCCCATGCCAAAAACAACAGAGCAGGGCCCAGTTCCTGTCCCTTAAAGCCTGACAGCTGAAACAGTGGCTGAGTTTAACGACAAAAAAAAAAAAAGAAAAAAAAAAAAGAACAAAACAAACAATGATCCAAACCAAAGTTTTCTGAAGAAAGGAAAATGTACTAATTAGAAGTTAGACCTTTCAAAAGCATTGTCTTATGGAAAAGTGCCAGCCTTACTGGTGGACTTCTGGACTTCTGGTTCCTTACTATTGGCTGAGAAAATGTTTCAATGTATTGAATCCTTTTTGGGTTCTGAGACATTGTATCCATTTAATAAAAATTCTAAATTTGGATTATCATTATTATTTATGCTCTGGGAATTGGAAGAGCAAAGAATAATATCCTCCCACCTATCCTGATTTAGCATCTTTTTTAAAAAAAATATAATTTATTGTTAAATTGGCTTAAGTATTCATTTCTTCCCGACAGCTAACTTCAGTGGAAGAAAATGCTGAGAGATTGGGATGTGGATTTCCAAGTTGTTAAAAAATTCTATCACAAATTGTAGCTAATCACAAATGACTGTGCTACAGATTTACAGGTTACTGCCAAATACAGGATTTTATAAAATTAAAAAAAAAAAGGCTGGGTCATTTAAGGAAAGTAGTTTATTACTTGTTTTGATTCTTTCCCAGAACAGACATAAGAAATGCACTATTTTCCTTCCCGGTATTAATGAGATATTTTCCAAATCCATTGCCTTGCATGCAACTGCATTCCTTCATCGGGATCTTATTCAGTTTGTGACTCTGCTGAAAACTGATATCAAAGAATTAATCTGATACGTGCTTTTACCTACTTTTCTCTTGTTTAATGCTTAGTTTAAGTACAGCCACATTCGTTTTCATTCTGTTAGGCTTTCTGTAACATACTACCGCACTACAAATAAAAAGTTTCGAGTTGTTGGTTTCATTTCTTTCTCTCTCCCCCTTCCAAAAGAGAAACTTTTTGGTGTATTCACTGTTTAAAAAAGTTGCTAAGCTGGGGACCTGCTTTTTGATCTGGCAAACACCAACTGAAGGAAAACCTGCATTTTTAAGGCACATAGAAGGTGAATGTCAACCAGACTGCCTCCTTAGCTTCTGACTGCTCCTAAAAACATAGGCACGGTTTTTGCGACAATAAAGAACATTGCCCTGCACTCAGGTTCCGAAGCCCAAGAATTACAGAGGGTCACAGGGGTTAAGAGAGCGACAGAGCCGCGTCCATGAAGGATGACAGTTCTGTTTTTCCACTTACAGGGGCTCAGCAGCAGGGGCACTCGCAACGTGTCTGCCGTTCCCCTAAGCAACCACCTCCGTGAGTTATAACTGTACGGAGACTTACTGTGATGGCCTGAAGTCTTTCCTTCACCAGCTCAGCTTCTTCCATTCTAGAAGTGAAGGGCAGGCAGACGGTGCAGGAAGTCCAAAGCTACCATAAAGCAGGAGCCTCCTTGGGGAGAGGAGAGGGGTGACAGAGGAGAAGCTCTTTGCACCAGTGGAGGAAGGCAGAAATCCCCGGCTCGGCAGGAGCGTCTCTGAGCAGATGTACAGATCAGGCCAGACAGACACATGTAATGAGAGTGTGCTGGGGAGGCAGACCCTGAGGCTGCTGGCGAGAGCTGACTGACAAGTTTGAACGGCAGCCGCACCAGCCCTTTTCCTTCAGGAGCTGCCAGCTCTTTGTTGTAATGTGCACAGTTAGCAAGTCACATTTTCTTATTAACTGTTCCTTACCCAACTCATTATTTTCCAGGAGTGGCACGGGAAAGCCCATGAGCTGAGCGTTTAATCAGCCTCTGCTCTAACAACACACAGCCATCCCTGTATGTGTGGTTCCTTGTGTGTTGGTACAGAGTTTACCTGCACCCTCCTCCAGAGTTTCCAAAAATGGGGACTCACCTTGACTGGCCTAAGCCACTTGCTTGCCTTTCTTCTTCTGATTGGCTTCAGATAATACTACTAATAAATTCTACAGTTATTTTAGAACTTAACATAGTGGTAAATTGACATCACATCGCCCTTCCCTCTCTCTCTGCTCCTGCTTTAGCAGTTTGTTTCAAACGTTGGAATCTTTAGGTCATGGAGAAATCGAAGGTGTTAACATGACTATTGGCCCACCAGCCGTGTTCAGTGAGGTTTAAATGTCAACACAGCCCTTGGTTATTTCTTGTCCTGGATTTCCATGGGATGCTGTTCTTTCTTGGACCTTATTCAGAAATGACACTCTCAGGTTTCAGGAAGGTGCCCATTTTGACCTGACCAGTTGTGTAAGAGAAAGGAGTGAGCCCTTCAAAGTGTGACCAGACATTCTGTAACTCATGCAGCCTGACATTGTGTGGGTGTTCCCTTGCCCTTTAGAAAAAGAACGTCAAGCCCAGTAAAACTCTTAGCAGAGGCTGGAAGTTTTACAATTGACTTTGTTTTCTTTCCCCTATGATTCCTTTGATTAAATTTTGATGTAGCAAACCCTAATTACCATCTACCTCATTGTTACGTGTTTGGATGCTCTCAAGTACCTTCATATCAACATTCAGCTGAAGAGGTTAAAAAGACATGCCAAATAGCAAACCTGTGGTTTAATGTCCTTTGCATTGTTGATTGTAATAACAATAGCTAATACTTATTGAGTACTCTCTATAGACAAATGCTTCACATACCATATGTCTTACAAGGTGCTGGAAGAGAATGCTATTATCTCCATTTTAAAAATGAGGAAACTGTGGCTCAGAGGTGTAATTTGCCACACAGCTAAGAATGGCAAAACTAGGATGGGCTGACTGATTTTATAATAGCCATTCACTAGGGCCTACTCAAGGAAACGGGCAAGGTGAGACCCAGGCTGAAGGTTATTATCGGTCTTTATGAGCCAGAGTTGGAGCTCCAGCCGCCTCCTCCATCTGGCTCCCAGAACACTTACAGCTGGATACAGCCCCCTTCGGCACAACTCCGTGGGAATAACGAAGTAACTTAGTGGCCCTAGAGAGAAAAGATTTTTCCGTATTGTCATTTGGACAACCCAACCACAGAGCCCTAGGTAAAACTCACCAATTTCAAGAGTCTGAAATCATGCTTGAGAATAGTGTGTCCTTGTTTATACATACTCAAGAGAGACATTTCAGAAAACTAGAGAATTGGAAAATTGGTTAGGCATGGACCAACTTTGGTTATTATTGGATGGATATTCAAGTTAAAAAAATCAAACCTTAAAACTTTTGCTTTTGTTTATATGTAGGTCCTTGCTGAAATTAAATACAAGAGAACAGTAGTGATAAATATCTCAGTCAAAATTGCATGTTTGCTGCCCAGAATGGATGGGCGGTCATCCAATTATTAGTCTGGATCTTTTCCTAAAAACAATTTACCGTTCAAATCTCATTTTTGCTCTGGGAAAACCCAAAGGTTTTCTAGTGTAAGGGAGGATTCAATAAAATAAGACTAAGGAATTTAGGAGGGAGCAGAATTGTGGCAATTGATTGCTATCATAATGTGTTTATTCATTTATTTAGCTGATAATTACTAATATTTTTAGAACATTTGTTATTCATTCTGCACGTATTTATTGAGCACCTATGATGAGTCAGGCGCTGTGCTAGGTGTTCGGGGTACAAAGGTGATCAAAATTCCTGCTCTCTGGAACTTCTATTCTGGTAGGCAATGAAAGAGAAACATAATAAGCAAGCAAAATAGAGTAAGTGAGAAGGTGATTACGTTAGTTGGATTCCTTGAGAAACATTTGGCAAGATGGGTTAAAAGTAATGGATTTTATTAGGAGAATGGCTGTATGAGAGAAGATGGAGGTAGGCAGAGAGGGCGGGAGATGGCAAAGCGTGGGAGAGTGGTCAGACCGGGATGCAAGTCTGGCTCCAGTGAGGGAGAGACAAAGAGAAAGTTGAGTGGAAACAGCCTGATCTGCAGTGCAGCCTAAATCAGACCAAAAGGCCATCTGAAAGTCCTGGAGCCAAAGTCAGCTACCAGAGAGGGCTTGCATCTCCCAGGGATGAGCCTGTTTTAGCATTCCTGCCCTACTCAGCCATTGGCTGGGAATAGCCCCTGAGAGGCATGGTCTTGAGGCAGATGCAGGGCTGGATTTCAGGGTGAAACAGCTGGGACCCTTTATCAGTTATGCTCCTTTATTTGGATGTTTGGGAGGCACATTTTTATGACAGACATGGTGATAAGTGCAATGGAAAGAAAATTGAGCAAGGAAGGAGAATAAAGTTTGCTAATGAGTAGAAGGTTGCAATTTGGAATTTAGAATGAGAAGGGAGCATTTGAAGAAGGCCTTGAAGGAGGGGTGGGGGTCAGCCATGAGGTTGCTGGTGGGAAGAATGTATCCAGGGAAGTCTGTGCAAAGGCTCTAAGGTGAACTACGCCTGGCATAACTATACCTTTTAGGAGACCACAGGGCCACTGTGGTTTGTGGTTGGAAATATATCAGGCTTCAACCCATGTAGAGTCTCATAGAACACTGTGAGGACTTTGCTTTTATTCTGTGTGAGATGAGAAGCCAGTGAGATATTTTGAACTGAAAAGTGACGTGACCTAGCATGTTTTATAAGGATGGAAGGAGTGAGACTATGTAGGATACTATTGCTGTAATCCAGTTGAGAAATGATGGCCACTTGAGCCAAGGTGATAGCAATGAGCATATGGGGAATTGGTTGAACTGTAGAACTACGAGGATTTCCTGATATTGGATATAGACTTTGAGAGAAAGAGAAGATTCATGATAACTCTATGACTTTTGGACTGAACCAATGGAATTTGCCATCAACTGAGATAGGTTGGTGAAATAGTTCTGTTTTTACAGACAGGGGAGTACCAAGAGCTTAGTTTTGGACAAGTCAATTAGTTATCACATGGAGATGTTGAGGAGAAATTGGATACATGAGTTTGGCATTCTGGAAAGAAGCCTCAGCTGGCTTTGTAAAATATATTGTATCTCAGAAAGTAAGCAGGATCACAAAATATTTAGAACTGTAGTCCCCAAAGCAGTATAATGTAGTGAACTAGTATTCATTAAATGTTAACCAGATATTCATAACCAAATTCAGTCTTTGTAAAACAGATATATGATAGAACTTATATACTTCCAGATATCTTGTTAAAGCAATTTTAGTGAAGACTATGTTGTTTGCCAACCAATATAAATGAGTATGGCAAGAGTTAGGAGGCACAAATCAATTACCCAAGCTTACATTACATTAGGAGTTAAGGGATATAAGCGGTTCTGAGACAGTGTCCTTTCTTAAAATGAATTCGCTATCTGGTTGGAGAGGTAAGACATATACTAGAAACAGTTAGGGGACAAAGAATAGTAAACCAGCTGTCATCATACTGTGATAAAACAAAGTGCTAACTATTGCACTATTTGGGACCAGGATAGTATATAGCACAGGGAAAAAGGGTATTGTGTAGCACAAGCAGTAGGTGTGAAATGAAGAAGATAAAGATTAGTGCGAGTTGCAGAAAAGCCACTGCAGGGAAAGAGCAGAACTTAAAAGCCGAGAAGTCATTTCTAAGTGTGAGAGGGAGGAAAACATAATGTGATAGAGGATGAGAAAGGGGATGGTCCTACCTGGGTTAGAGAGGACAAATTAAATAGAAAGACTGGTAGAAATATACATTCATGCATAGAATTTGATGTTTAGAGAAAATGGACTAGGGGAGTGGGAGATGAAAGATCAAATTCATATTTTAGGAGAAAAAAACTGTTGGCTTCAGGACATACAGAAAGAGGAAAAGGTTAGGGAGGAAGGTAGGAGATATGAAATGTGAGTGCCTATGGAAAGAGTTTCTGGGCACCTGAGTGGCTCAGTTGGTTGAGCATCTGGCTTTGATTTTGTCTTAGGTCATGATCTTGAGATCCGTGGGATTGAGCCCCATCTCTGGCTCTGTGTTGACAGTGTGGAGCCTGCTTGGGATTCTCTCTCTCTCTCTCTCTCTCTCTCCCTCTCCCTCTCCCTCTCCCTCTCCCTCTCTCTCTCCCTCTCTCTCTCTCTCTCTGCCCCCTGCTCTACTGGCTCTCTTTGTCTCTCTGTTTCTCTCTCTTTCTCAAAACAAATAAATAAATAACAAAAAATAAAAGGGTTTAAAAATTTGCCAATGTTCTGAAGCGGGAAAGTCCCCAGGCTTCTTCCTGTCTTTCAGAAGGTCTGAATCCAGAGGTCAGGAAATAGGACAAAGTAAGTGGAATAGTACTTAAGGTGCTAATTTAAATATTATATAACCCCAAAGTAATGGCAGTGGGAATGGTTTATAAGGGTGGAAGCCAAAAAATGTTTCAGCGTTAAATTGGAGAGAAGAATGAAAATTTGTAGGTTCCAAATTGAGTCCAAAAGGGAAGCTTAGATTAGAGATTTTGCATTGAAAACACAGAGAATTAAATTCAAATAAAATAGTGGCAGGAAGAAAATTGAAGGAAACCAAAGGCAGGAAGTAAATATTTCTTGGATATATATGCAAAAAGAGTATATTAGAGCTCTTTTGAACCCAGATCCTGTTAAAAAAAAGTGAATGTTCACTCTCCCTTTGACTCTTTTCTCTCTATCATTCAATGTCCTTCTTTCTTTATGACTTCACATATTTCTGAAGGCCAGAAATGGTGTCAGCCTAAAGACAGGGAATTTCCTTTTTCATAATATGTCTCTGAAAGAATTGTTAAAAAAAATCCAGACCCTCAGATTTATTACATACTAACCAGACCATCTCAATTCTGCTTACCTCTGACTCTTATTCTCCCACATCACTGGGAAATACGGGCTTTTTTGCATCCTTTCCTTTTCTAGTAAACTACAGGATGGGGTGGGATTTAATTGTTATGCACAAGTAACAAACAGGTATGTGAATAGGGAAGCTTCATAAATTACAAGAGATTCCTGATAATGATTTATTTTCATCTCAAGAGTATTCTCTATAATTGGGATGGCAATATATTCATGTCTTTGATAGTTAATTTGAGCTTTATGGTTTAGAGGGTAAGTGGGGAAGATGCAATAGGCTTCAAGACAGTCTACAGTGCAGGTGCTCTTCTTTCTCGAACCATCCACGGCATTGGACAGACTTGTTTCCTCCTCCCTTCTTTCTTCCCTTGGCCTCTGGGATATCTGACTCTCTTGATTTACTCTTATTTCACTGGGATCTCTTTCTTAGCTTTCTTTGTTCATTCCTTTTACACGACACTTAAAATTGGACTGCACCAGGGCTCAGTTGTTGGCGCCTTTTTTTTCTCCATGCATCTCTACTCACTCCCCAGGGATCTCATTTAGTCTCATTGTAATGCTTTTTATATGCCCAAACTCTGAATTTGTTCATATCTCCAGTGTAGACTTCTTTTCTGTCTAAGGCTGTTACCTCCACCTGGAACCCACTTCCCCCAGATATCTATATGGCTCATTGCCTCACCTTTTTCTGGCCTTTGCCAAGATATCACCTTCCCAGTGAGGCTTCCCTTGACCACAGATAATTGCCAAAACCTCTCTCTGGTTCTAGAAATTCCTCTCACCTTGTTCTATTGGTTGCCATAACTTTTCTCATCTTCTATAGTACTATAGATTTCACTCTTTCTGTTTGTTTATTGCCTGTGTTCTTTCACTAGACAATAACTTCTAGATAGTGAAAAGTTCTGTCTGTATTCTAAGTGCTTAGAACAGTCCTGGTTCCTATGAACACTCAACAAATAATTGCTGAATAATGATGATTGTAATCTTCTATTTGATTGTCCATTTGTGCCAGGTGCTTTATAGGCCTACTTAATGGATTTGGAAATCAGTAATCAACACTACTGTATCCAGCGGGCAGTGAAACAGGATTTAATTCTAGGAGTGTCTAGTCTCAAAGCTTCATCTCAGTCCACAATATCATCCCATCTCTGTTTTTCTTTAGTTGTAATAGGTACCATAGCATGAGGTTTAACCACATATATCATTATATGCCTAGAATAATACATTATGCATGACAAGCAAATTTGATTATTTTGATGATTTGTGGAATTGATTTTTTAAGACTGTACACAGTCTATAGCCATTTTTTTATTTTTATTTTTATTTTTATTTATTTATTTATTTATTTACAAATAGTTTATTGTCAAATTAGTTTCCACATAACACTCAGTGCTCATCCCCACAAGTGTCCTCCTCCATGCCCATCCCAACAACCCCCCCACATCCATCAGTCCTCAGTTTTTGTCAGCATTCAAGAGTCTCTCATGGTTTGCCTCACTCCCTTTCCCCCACCATTTCCCCCCTTCTTCTCCCCCTTGTTCCTCCATCAAGTTCCTCCTAATCCTCCTATACGTGCAAACATATGATATTTGTCCTTCTCTGCCTGACTTCTTTCGCTCAGCATAACACCCTCAAGGTCCATCCATGTTGCTACACATTATAGCCACTTTTTTTAAAAAGGCAACTTGTGTAAAGATTATGCTATGACTTTTCTGTAAGTAAAGTATTGCAAAGGTACATCGGTACAAAAAAATTCTACTAACAGATAGTAGAAGTGTGGTTAAGCATATTGCTTTCGAATTAAGCATCATACAGCTCTTTCAGGTTGAGTCTCCTAGAATTGCAACAACTGATTTAGTGGAAAGAATATAGAATTTGTTCAATTATTGGACTTTTGGGAATGAAGGAGGCACCTGTTTTCAGAACACAGCCTCAAGTTGCCTAACAGCCTATCAAAAATAGCCACTAATAAAAAATTACCTACTAACCAACCAAATATATGTAGCAAAATAATTCCCCCAAACACCCATCAAACACAATGAAGTTGTTTTATAATTTGTTTTCTCTCATGTGCACATTACCTGAGAAGTTAATATTTAACATATTTGGGATGTTATGTTCTAGTTTTCTCTGCTTCAGTTTATAAATGGACATGAAAATAGTTGGTATCATGAAAAGCATTAGCATCTCTTTAAACCGGGGAAAAGCAAGAGGCTAAATAGTCTGTCATTATCATCCCACCAAGATCAAGGACTGTAGATGCCTCAGCACAATTAATTCTCTGCCATTTACCACTCACACAGATGAACTTTGAGGCTCTCATGCCCTTGTTTAGTGTGCACCATAGAGGAGATGAAAAGAACCATTTAGGTTGAGCTTTAAATGTTGTTTTGAGTCTGAGCCTTTGGTGAGGAAGGCTGCCTTATTCACTTTCCTTCCTTTGTTCACAGTGTAAGGAAGTAGCCCTTCCTCAGCATTGTTTTCACGTTGGGGTGTTTTAAAAAATATTCCACTCTGATACCTGCCTTCACTTGACGCTTTCACTTTTAGCCAGTTGATTCAATGTGATGTTTAAAATATTCCAACTAAAAAGTGTTCCTGAAGTTAAAAGTATCTCGAATGGCATCATGATATGTGATGGCACATACAAAACTGGGTGGTTCAGTGGTGCAGGTGCTTCTGTGTGTCCTCAGCTGCTCTTTGAATGTGAAAAGTTTGAGCTTTTTTTTTGCTTTTGTTTTGAAAAATTGTTTTTTTCTTTTTCTCTTCAAGTTTGTGATTGTAGTTGAAAGAGAAACTGATTGTAAGTTTTAGCATTTGAGTACTTAGAAATCTGTGTCCTAGATTTGCACAAAGAAATATTGAGTGGGGCTCCTTCAGTTTCCTGAAAGTTCTGCATTTTCTTTTTCTTTCTTCCATAAGTTTGAAGTTTATTTATTTATTTTGAGAGAGAGAGTATATGTGTGTGAACAGGGGAGGGGCAGAGAGAGAGAAAAGAGAGAGAGAATCCCAAGCAGGCCCTGTGCTGTCAGAGCAGAGCCTGACCCAGCACTCAATCTCATGAACCACAAGATGATGACTTGAGCTGAAATCAGTTTACCTGACTGAGCCACCCAGGCGCCTCACCTTCCTCCATAAATTTGAATCTCACCTTTTGTTGGTATAGCAAAATAAATACCCTTCTATTTGTATTGGGATCATAAATGCAATGAGAGAGGTTGAAACTGATCATTGAGGTACAGTCATCCCCATAAAGAAGTCATTGATTCATAGTTTGACTAGACTCCCAAATTTAGACATAGGTATTCCTGGTTCTAGTATTTAGACCTGAAATACCTGTATTCCCTAAGAGGTTTCAAAGAACAGTTGGCCATCACAAGAATGTAATTTGGAAATTGGATATGGAATTATTAAGCAGTATCACTACTAAATGGAAGTTCAGATATTCTGGGTTCTGATAGTTTGTTCATTCATCCATCCATCATGCATTGGTTAAATGTCTACTGACTATGTAACCAATATTGTGCTATGTGCTGGGACAGATGAATAAGACAATGAACCCTTTTTAGTGGAAAAAACAGGAGGTAAACAGAAGACAAGTAAACACTGTGTGAAAAGTGCTAGGTCACCAGTCAGATTTAGGGCAGAGGGAAGGCCAAAGTTCAGCCAACTCATTCTAGCAGAGGTGACAGCTGAGCTGAGTGTTTTAGTCTTTTATATTTGGACACTTAGGAGTTAATTAACCAAGAAATCAAGTCAGGGTAGGGGGTAGGGAAGCAAAGGAGAAATTGTATAGTCACAGCTCCTGATTTTCTAGATGGTCATAGACAAAGTGAGTAATCTCCTCAAGGTGCAGATTCCTTAGCAGATGATAGAGTGACGAACTTAAATTGTCCGTGTACAGGCTTATAAATCCCCTATTTATTCTATAAGGTATGTGGTGTTCAAAGACTATACATAGGTATTCATATGTATACATATATTATAAATAAATTTACCTATGTATATTTATTAATGATCCTTAACTAATACACATATATCAAAATCTTGATTCTCTGCTGTTAGAAAGTTAACAAATGTAGGTGGCTTTAGAATCAGAGAGACGTGGGCTTATTTTCCAGATTTTCCATTTAGTAGATGAGTGAACTTGGAAAAAATCACTTAATATCTCAGAGAGTCTGTTTCTTTGCATGTAAACTGATAGTAATAATAGTTGCCATAACATTTTTTGATCAAGGTTAAATGAATATTTAGGTGAAGGTGGTTGAAGGGCATAATAGTCATGTAATAAATAGTAACTAATTATTATTATTACTACTACTACTAAATTATCTTATTGTACAAGCCAAATTCTTAGAAAGTCTATTAAATCTTGCAGGCATGTTATTAATTCTTTCAGTGCTCTCACATTTGCTGAATGCATCTTTCCCCACATATAACCTAATCTTGTAATTGACTTGTTCAGGAGAAAGGCCAGAATCTCATTCTTCTCTGTGAACCAAGAAGCCATCAGTTATGTTCATTTCCAACACGGGAAACTGAGGCAAAGATGGATTGACTAATTTGGGCAGGGATCCAGTTCATTAAATGCTAACATTCTTCGTCCAGCAGTCTTTCCATTAGACCGACTGTGGAAATCTTAGAAGGCTTGGTCTGATTCTTTGTCATTATGGAGATATGTTATAAGCTTATCCAATTAGATTGGCTAGGTTCAGAGCCATCACTCTGAAAGTTAGGGTGCAAGCCAGTTATGTTAAAGTGGATTTACATGGCAAAGCAAGAAATGAGCCAGCTGTCAGTGTGTCTGCCCTTCAGTCCACTTCACTATTACGAATGAAGCCTTTGAGGTTTTGTTCATGACAGATTGGATTCCAGACAATTGTAATTCTAGCTTGAAGATTTTTTGGAAATAAGTGTTTTGAAAGATGCCAACTCAAAGTTTACTTCTAAAATATTTAATGGGTCTCTCTTTGGAGAGATGGATGATTTGTAAGGGCCAGTGATTTTTGTATGTCTTAGATAGACCTCTTCAAACAGAACCTGAGTGAAACAAAAACCAAAAAGCCCAAACATTTTCATTTGGAAGTTTTACTCTATTTTAGCACAGTATGAAAAAATCTTTGTTCTTTCATCATTAGATCCTCTCCTCTCCCCTCTCCTCTTCTTTTGGTGAAATTCTGACTGTGGGATTTAGATTGCTTAATGTGTGCCCAGGGCAAAGACTGAAAGAATTGCATTATGCAGTCATGCAGTGGTGTGGGTGGGGTGGGAATTTAAGAGAACACAAAGTACCAAGAATTACAGTTGCCACAAACAGATCTGTAGGAACTCCCTTAGAGCTGGAAGTTCTTGAGCGCTTATTTCCTGTGAAAATTGAAGGTCGAGTATAGCCCAAATAGTGGCAGAGACAGCTGCCATTTTATGCCCACATCAGTTGTTCATTATCCCTCTTTAAAAAAAATCTCAGGAGCAAAAGTATTCCTTTTAGTATGTATCTAATTTTAATCTTATATTATCAAAATATTTTCGGAAGAGAAATTTAAAAACAATTTAAATGAATGTTAAATTTTTATTATTGAAGTACAGTTGATATGTAATGTTATATTATTTCAGATGTACAACATAGTGATTCCACAGTTTTATACATCACTCAGTGCTCACCATGATAAGTGTAGTCACCGTACAATGTTATTACAATGCACTTACTATATTCCCTATGCTCTACTTTCCATCTTTGTGATTTATTTATTTTATAAATGGAAGTGTATACCTCTTAATCCCCTTCACCTATTTCACCCACACCTCTGGCAACCATCAGTTTGTTCTCTGTTTTTATGAGTGTTTCTATTTTTGTTGTTGTTGTTAAGTAAAATTCCAAAGAGCAGTCTACTTTGTTCTTCATGGACCTTGGGATCTGAAAAATGAAATCCTAAGCCATTATGGTACCACAATAGTAACCAGCCCTCTCAAGGCAGTCCTGAATAGGGGAAGAATGGTAATTTAGATGGAAAAGAAAAGTCAAGCCAGATGACTATCTCTGGCTAATTTTGTTCAAGGCTTTATTAGCTTACTGTGGTTGGCCCCTTGACATTTGATTTTTATCAAGCTCTATTCTTATCCCCCTGCTTTATTTGCATATCACTTAGAAATTGATAGAAATGAAATAAAAAATCACATCCTTTTAGGGTATGGAGCAGATCTATTTTCTTTTCTTTGAATTTGTCAAATCTGTGTGTGTGAGGAAGCAAGAAAATGAATTTTATGAAGGCTTAATGGAGTAAGTATTAGGTTTCCTGGGGTTATTGAAGATAGTCTACTCCCAGCACAGCAGTATAAACACTTTAATTTTTTTGTTGTTGAGTTTAGTGTGACTGTTGGATCCTCTCCCCCTTCCCACAAATCTACCAAGTACAAATGCACATGCTGACAAATGGAATGCAAACAAATGGTATGCAATGGGTACACGATGGGGGAAATGTATAGAGAGGCTCTTATAGGCCATTACAAATGGTAGCCCCCAAATGCCAGGTTATTTATAGAGAGGAGGAGCAGTGATTTCTTAACATAGGGCTCAAAATAAAGAAGGGTGTCTACAAAAAAGAATGTAATGATTCAGTTCTGTGCACTTGTTTATCGATGATCACTTTTTCCCCTTACGTCTTGACATTCCACCAAAGCAAACTGTATGATCTTCCCCTCGGGAACCAACTCAGAGCTTAGCTTTATTTACAAGCTTCATTATACTAAAAAGCAAAATGTTCTAGCTGATTGAATAGATATTATATGGCAGCCCGCTGACCTCTCTATTTAGGAGAAATAGTCAACTCCTACAGAGAAGTCCTAAATGTTAACTGATTCACAGTTTTTTCCTCCTTTATTTACTATAGTCAAAGCCACTGATTTTCCTTCCTTCCTTTCTTCCTTCCTTCCTCTCTCTTCTCCTTTCTTTCTCTCTCTTTTCTTTTCTTTACCTACCTTCCTTCCTTCCTTCCTTCCTTCCTTCCTTCCCTTCCTCCCTCCATCCGTCCTTTCTGAAATCTCTCTGTCTTCATTATGATGTTTCTCTACTTTAGATAAGATTCTGCAATAAACAAAGAGCTTTTGACTGGTAAGCTGAGCTTCTAAGTTTCTCACTTCCATTCTCTTGAAAGGCACCAAGTTCATACCACATTAGAGTTTCACCTTGACAAGGGAATAATGGTAGGGTGCAAGGTAGGAGGGAGTCTAATCTACTAATCTTTGAGAATGTTGTGATATCAGGTCATTTGCATGTGGGCTCCTAGGGCAATAGGGGGAAAATTGAGGATCCAGTTCCTTGCTTCTGGGGCTCCAGAAACTGCTAGAAACATCCGGAATAGTCAGGAAACTCACCTTGGTATAGGAGACTGTTGAAAAGGCTTGCACCTCAGTAGAGGAGGCTGATTAGCTATTATCGGGAAGGAGAACTTTTGTGTGTAAGACTCAACTCTCTCAGATTTGAACCTGAAGAAATCTGATCTCAGGTCCTGGGTAAGAGCTATAAAAACCAACAGAGTATAGTGCCAGTAGTAGCCTAATAAGAAACTCTAAGAGCAGGGAGGGGAGGAGCTGCTTTATAGAAGAGACCACCAAAGGAAGGGCAGAGAACCCTTAACACAGGATTCAGAGTGTGTGGCGTCCCCTCACCCCTACCCCAGGTCAATGAGAATGGGCAAAGATGGGACTTTGAGGAGTGGAGTGCCCTCACAGACGGGAGGCTCAAGCATCCAAGATGACTGCACTGGTTACATTACTGATGGTCTCCTGGCTCTCTGGGACCTGTGTGGACGGGGCAAGAGCTCTCAGCACACAATGGTTATTCCGACATCAAAATGTAAATTCAGCACTCTACACAAGATTTTTTTTTTCTTTTTGTGGCGGGGGTGGGGAGAGAGGAGAACCCTGGATTTTTTTAAAGTCACGTAGATAAGGTATTAAAATAATAACTAAGAGTCTTTGTTTCCCACAACAGTATCACTGGAGCTTTTATACCTTTCTCTGTCAATAGTTTTCGGCTCTTTCTGCCAAGCCAAGGAGTGCTAACACATTTGAAGCCTGTAGCCAGCATTCTAGCAGCATGCATAATTAATCCCATACCACAGCCAGTTTTCTTTCTCTTTTCCAAATGTGCACAGAGCTCTTGGTTGTTACCTGTATCTTCACTCTCTGAACAAAGTCCACCTTGTCCCTCTCCTCCCTTTATTCATGGAATTGTTTATTCTTGGGAAACTATAACTAAATGAGTCTAAGTATGTTTACTAATCCACCACCCCTCAAAATGTTTAGGTCAATCTGAATGGTATATTTAGTGGTGAAAACACTTCCCATAGTCTAGATGGATGTGCGCTTAAGCATTCATGCTTTACTAATGGTCAACTCATGTGTGAAAAGAAATGATCCTTTTCCTAAGGAACTAGCTAGAAATCAGTACATCCATTGTGGGAACCACATTCTGCGCATCACCTGTGTGCCAGCTGGTGTTGTGGTGGTGCCTATGTGGTTAGGTGGGAAGGATGAATCACTTGGGGTGACAAATAAAATCTTGGTTTCACACATGTTGCTGGGACACAAATGTAACTGAAAGTTTCTTGAGAATGAGAATTGAGAATTCTTTTTCAATGCCACGCACCTTAAAGAAAGGATTTTTGGGGCGCCTGGGTGGCTTAGTCGGTTGAGCGTCCGACTTTCGCTGAGGTCATGATCTCGCGGTTCGTTTCGTGGGTTCGAGCCCCGCGTCGGGCTGTGTGCTGACTGCCAGCTCAGAGCCTGGATCCTGTTTCAGTCTGTGACTCCCTCTCTCTCTGACCCTCCCCTGCTCACGCTGTCTCTCTCTCTCTCTCTCTCCTAGAAATAAATAAAAATATTAAAAAAAAAAAAAAAAAAGAAAGGATTTTTGTGCTGCATGATTGAAGTCATGCATTCAACCAGCACTTGGTGTATATTTACCATGAACCAGACACAGAACACGGGGTTGGTGATAGTGTTCTGAGCAGCATGAACACTGTTCTGCTCTCTTGGGCCTTAGGTTTCAGCAAGGAAAGACAGACACAAAAAATCAAATGCATGAGCATAGTTTTAGCTCATATTAAGTGCTGTAGAGAAAACCAAGCAGGGCTTTCGGTAGAGTTACTTGTTGCGGGGCAGTGGTAGTGATGGATGGTGAGCTGATTGAGACTAACTAGTCATAGAAGGCTTCTCTGAGGGGGTAATATTTAAATTATTCAAAGTTGAAAACTCAGGGATCTTTTTGAATTGGATTCCTTTTTCCATATTTCTGGACCTTTGAATTTAGCTCAGTACTTCTTTGACTTTTCTCTGCTGTTTCTAAACTAGCCCAACCTTCTGTGGTTAACATATAAGCATTTAATAGGTTTGAAAATTGAGCATAGGGGAGAGTTGGTTTCTTTTTGAGAGTTACAGTAAATATCTCATGACTAGGGAAAACTGCCTCCGGGTAATGGGTAATATTTGTTTAAAAAAAATAGGCTCATGACTTTAAATAGCCAGACTTTAGCTATGGGCATAGTTATTTGAGAGATACTAGATTTTTTTTTTTTTTTTTTTGCCAATGAAAAGTGACTTTGATTTTAGGAATTTTATATATTTAGACCCAGCCCAACACTGTTGGCATGGGAGTTATATCTTTTCAATGGCTTCCAAAAGAAGTTACCAAAAAAGTTATCTCGGTCTTTTCAGAATTTAGCTATGTGAAAAGAGAAGTAATGTGGGCAATTCCTAACAATGGTAGAGCTATCAGCCTCCTCAGAAAATACATCCCACGCAATGTCTTCATTGTTAAGCCAACTTGCTTGGCCTTCCTTCATGTACTTTGACCAGCTACATGGGTAATTGGATTTTGGGGCAGATGTTTCAAGAGTGATAGTTTCCACTCTGTAGATTGTGATTGATGAACTAGCCAGTGATGCCTTATCTTACTGGTAGGTATCAGTCAAGTGTTGTCCTCATGGTGTCCCTTCTGTGATGCTTCAGGAGACATCCATTAGGGGAGGATCCAGGGGTTTGTTTACTGCCACTACAGGCTTGCCTGGAGGTCATCCTATTCTGATCTTTCCCTTTAAGGAATTACATAAAAATATAGCTCCAAAACAGAAACATTTTAGAGACCCTTTTAAAGCTTACACTAATTAAAAGATAGTGTTTGAATGAGGCACTGGTGGTCAATTATTTGGTTCATTAATGTTCATTCCTACAGATATTTATAGGGAGGGAGCATGGGCAGGTGGGGAGACCCCAGAGCATGAGACAGTCTGTCACCTGAAAAAGGAAAGGGCAAGGAAGAAAGGTGTCGGAGGCCTGCTCCGACAGGTCCAGGGGTCCCTGAAGGATGGACGGTGTCGGCGAGAGAGAGAGTGAGAGAGCCCCGAGATTCTTTCTGATCACCAGGCAGGCATCTCTGACCTGTTGGTTTTGGTGTCTTTATTTAAAGGTTCAAGAAGAACATGAGATCAGAAAAAGGAATTTTTACAATGGGAAGCCTTTTGTGAATTACCTCAATCATAGTGAAGTTGAATTGTACAATTAAGGAAATAACAGGATGTTCTTAATGAAAAAAATAGGATGACATATATATGTTAAGTCGTAAATAGTTAGGCTAGGAATTATTCTGTTTGGCTCTCAAGAGGATGAATGTTTTTGAACTGGTTAGTTTGTGGAAACCTATTTGATGCTAAATGTGTGAACACCCCGGGAGCCCTAAAGGTGTTAGCCTTTTGCTTTTGGGTTATGTGTTAGCTACTCTTTTCTATCCTCATCCCAGCCACCTGTAAGGGAGGATGTTTGCAGATGGTATGCCTTTGGGAAGGGACTGCCATACATCATCAGTTAGAAGAAGCTGTACGTGTTGTTTTACCCCTGTTTGTTCCTAAACTCTAAATTAGGCTCTTTGTCTTGGGGCCAGGCTCAATTGTCTTTGATATGCAAGGCCCATAGGAAGAGGCTTTTGACAATCACCCACAGAGCTCTCATCTAAAATCTCTTTTGTAAAGGCAGGAATATGCTTTTCCTTATGTGGTATCTGTATTCGGAATATGGGTCTGATATAGAATATTGTGAGGCCTGGTCAATACCAGCAGGCTCATTTCTAATATGAGCCAGTAGTAGCAGAAGGAGATACCAGTTTTCATTTCTCACAGCAGGAGCTGTGCAAACACTGCCATTTCCTTGCTGTGACTGCCATCAGAGAGGCCAGTGTGGCTCCCAGCAGAAAGGGTTGTTTAGGAAGAATTTCAGACCTCAGCACCATTTTGAGAAAGTCTTGGATAGGCTAGTGGAGAGTTCCTGGGCCAAGGTTGCCCACATTGAAGCCACCTGCTTTTAGTTCTCTTACCTGCTTTTAGTGATTCTGGGGGCAGCTGGGGGAAGCACTGCCTCAGAGGGAACAGTGAACATCGAGACGGATCTGAAGGTGTGCACCTAGAAACCAATCACGCCCTCCGAGACAGGTCTTCTTGAAGGGAGCTCTAAATGGTGCACCCAGAGCCCCCATAGCTGACATGCAGGTGTTTATCATGGACAACTCTTGGTGAGGGAGAATGAGTGAGAGAAAAACAGATATGTGTTTTGTTTGTTTGTGTATATATTAGGAGTGTGGCTGTAGACCTGATAAATTTGAGATACCTAAGACATCCACATGGAGATACTAGACAGGAGCTGGGAGAAGAAGTTTGGGCTGGAAAACCTAATTTTGAAGTCATCATCTTTTATAGATGGTATTTAAAGCCATGGGAATAGCAGAGAACATTTTAGGGGGGAGAACGTAGAGAAAGAAGAAAGTGTCCAAGATTGAGCTCTATGGAAATCCAGTACTGAGAGGTCAGTACAAGAGAAGAAGCAGGCAAGGAGACTGGATAGGAGCAGACAGAAAGGAAGCAGGAAAGCCAGGAAGGTGTGCAAGATGAGTGTCACAGTAGGAAGAATGTGAGACAGTGGCATCAAATGCTGCTTTTTGGGTTAGGAGAGAATAGAAAAGTGGAGAAGAGAATTGACACTATGGACGTCTATCTTTATTGTTAGTGTCACAATGAGTTCCCAAGACAGTTTGGAATAGGCTAAAGAGAGAATAAAAAATGAAGAATTGGGGGAAATATGTGTTTAAATCTCAAAAAATGGCTATTTTTGGAAGCAGGGAAATAGGGCAGTAGCTGGAAGTAGGTATGCAGACAAGAAAGTTCTTGATTTTAGTGACTATAGATATTGGAAAATATTTGGTAGCCAATAGGAATGATTCTAATGGAGGGTGAAAGTGTAGATTTTATAAGACAAAGGAGGTATAGTTAATGAAGAAATATTGTTGAAAGAGGAGTCTGGGTCCTGAGTGCAGATAGAGGTATTGGCCTTTGCTCAGAGAAGGGACATGGATAATCCCTTGTGGTATAATGTGTGAAACAGCATCCTTTTCCAGGGCTAGTGCCTTGTCTGTTGACTTTCCATTTATCCAGAGGGCACTAGAAGGTAGTTTTCATACTGTGTGGTTATGTGCTCAACTAGAGATTCTACTACCGGGAAGAAAGACAAACGGATATTGAAGGACAACTAAGAGTCTTTGACACAAAATCTTTCACGAGAGTTATTTCTAGGTACTACATACATTTTTGTTGCTATTGTGAATTATATATATTACTTATATATATTTATTTGCATATATATTTAAAGTTATATTCCACAGTTCTTCTCTAAAACACAGATGTTATCATACCACTTCTCTGCCTCCTTTAATTACACAATAGGGTCCAAACCTCTACCTTGGCAGTTAAAACCTTTGCAGCCTGTCCCCACCTACCTGTTTTCCATACTCCCCATTTTACTCACTATTCCCTTGCCATGAAGTTACTCAGTCCCTCCTTTCCTCCCCAGCTTTAGAACTTCTTCTGCCCTTCCAAGGGCACCTCCTCTCTGAAGCTTTCCTAGATTGATAGAACTAATTTTCCTTTCATGTGGCACTATAGCCCATACCTACTTTTATGATACTGATTAATAAATTGTAATTTTAAATGTATCTGGAGATCTGTATGCCCAACAGAACATGAGATCTACAAGTTCAGAAAGTGTTTTAAATATCTGGTAGTAAATTCCTATTTGATTCTTAAAGTCAAATGCATAAAATATGTTTTTGGAGAATTTTACTTATAAGTTTATGAAGGCCATTTGATGACCTTGGGCCTAATTCTTTCACAAAAGGTGACAATACAGCAGTTCTTTTGCATTGGGCCTAATACCATTGAGTATTTGGGTAGAAATGTAGCTGTCCCTGCAATATTACCATTACTACTTTTTTTTGTTTTAAATTTTGAGAGAGAGTGCAAGCAGGGAAGAGCGGTGGGGGGTGCAGAAGAGAGAGAGAGAGAGAGAGAATCTTAATCAGGCTCCACACTCAGCATGGAGCCCAATAAGAGGCTAGAGCCCATGATCTTGGGATCTGATGTGAGCTGAAATCAAGTGTTGGAAGCTCAACTGACTGAGCTACCCAGGTGCCCCATGTGCCAGCTGCTTTAATAAGTGCTATGACTTTTTAATCTCATTTAATTCTTATAACAGTCCTGTAAGATAGGTACTGTTATTATTCCCATTCGAAATTGAGACCAAAGTGGTAAGGAGACTGTACGCAAAGTCACACACACGCAGCCTGTAGCATAGTGAAATTTGAATCCTTTTTTGCTTGAGTTGAGAAACTGAATTCTGAACACTGTGCTCTGAAAACCTTCCCAGGTTGGCTTGGTCCATGCATATTTCTGCAGGGAAGTCATGGGCAACCTTGGCAAACAGCCCCAGGACAATGATGGAGAAGATTTCAGAGATACCCATGGTGTGTGACTTAGCAGCAGGGCTCAGGTCAAATTTCAGGAAAGATAAAGAGTTTCTTTCAGGGTTTGCCCTGAAAGAAGGGTTTTTCCTTCTCCCCCTTTTAAAACACCCCTAGTCTGCAAGTGCCCTACTGTACGACGGCTTTCCAGACCCACAGATTCTCATTCTTCCTAAAGCTGTGTGTAGCTCAACTCAAAGTCAGTTGGCAGGTGTGTTTGTTTCTTTGAGTTGTTTCAATCTTTTCCTGATTTTCTGTCTAAATAGTATACCAATTCTCAATTGCAGTGAGTTTCCCCAAATTTGTTTCAAAACTGGCTCAGGTCATGATCTCATGCTCTGTGAGATCAAGCCCTGCATCGGGCTCTGTGCTGACAGCATGGAGCCTGCTTGGGATCCTCTGTCTCCGCACCTCCCTCACTCTTTCTCGGTCTTAAAATAAGTAAACCTCAAAAAAAGAAAAAAAAAGGACTTAGTTTTATGGAGAATGTTTTGTTTTAGTTAATCGAGACCACAAATTTCCCCCAAACGTGTGTATAACTGAACACACTCACGTCTGGGTAGCATATCTGATTAGGGTGCGATGTGACATGAATGAGCTTTGGGTCATGAATCTGGCGTTCAGGTGACTATTTAAGTCGCTAATTCCTTGTCCATGTCTAGATCTTACTTCCAACTCATCATCTCAGAAATGTGGGCTTTGTCAGCAGGGCTATCAGGAGAGAGAATACAGACAAACCAGGAAAACCCCATCACGGCTACCAGAAGGAGGAGTCCAAGTGCACACTGAATGTTCTGGCTTGTCAATACAGTCTTTGTATACCTTACCACTGGCACAATTTCCCTCCACATATAATGTACATGTGCCATCTAACACAAGCTGTGGCATTTTTTTGAATGAATAATTTCCTGTCGTCTATTTTAGCTGTCCTGCAGCTGTCCAAAGCTCACCCAAATTCACGCAAGCCTTCTTTTTTTTTTTTTTCAAAAAGTGCTATATTGAGACATAATTTGCATGCCACACAATTCACCCATTATAGTGGCTTTTTAGTAGATTCACAGGTATGCATCCATCATGGCGATCACTTTTAGAACATACTTATTAGCCGTACCCCTTAGCCATCACTCCCAATCTCCCTGTACGCACAGCCTTGGCTCTTATGGGTAATACTGATGTGAATATCACTCAAAGTTTTTTTTTTCCACATTTTCATTTTTCTACTCAGAACCTCTGCTTACTCAAATCTAAGTTCAGAGACAGGAAAATATTAGAACAGTCGAGTTATCAGAATTTATACTGAGGTGTAGATGACTAATGCACTAAGTGCATTTTACGAGAAGAGTGTTAGAACTCAAATGAACTTCAAATTGGTGAAATAATTGCAGAGAGTTCTTTGAGAAAATGAAGTCTTCTCGTTGCCCTTTTCTCACACTGGCTGCTACTGCTCACTGTTTTCTCCACACCCACAAAATTCCCAAAGAGACAACGTAGCAGGTACTTTGAAAAGCTGTTGATCCTTTCAACAGTTGTGTGTTTAACCCCCTCTTCATTTTCTTCTGGTCACATTCTGTTTTTCTTCTCTGTAGTGATTTTCCTGGGGCAAATAAAAAGGTTGTTACTCTGTCGTTATTCATGACAATGAATTTTGTCATTACCCATAATTGCAATATCTTCATAATCTCTTCCTACTCCATGATTATCACTTTCTATCTTCTAGCTCACTAGTTGTAGAATCACGATTCCAATCATTTGATCCCACCTAGATGTCCAACCTATTGATCCTACTTCCTTGTCACTGACACCCTCCTGATGTCCTCGTTTCTTTTTATTTTATAACTTTACTTTTTTAAAAAATGTTTTTTATTGAGAGAGAGAGAGAGAGAGATTGAGAGGCAGAGAGAGGCAGGGAGAATCCGAGTAGGCTCAGCACTGTCAGCACAGAGTCCAACTTGGGGCTTGATCTCATGAAGTATTAGATCATGACCTGAGCTAAAGCCAAGAGTTGGGCACTTAACCACTGAGCCACCCAGGTGCTTCCTCTCTTCCATCTTGAACAAGTTTAAATTCCATTTGCAGTCAGTGTAATTACTCTCTTGAATATATCCCCAGTTCCTTTGCCTGTTTCTGGCTTCAGTGTTCTTCCTTGTTCAAGCCACTAATTCTGTCTACTGCACATCCACACCGATGAATCTGAGCAGGATGAGAGGAAAACAGACAAACTTGCCTGACTGTATAATTTGTCCAATTTTTAAAAATGTTTATATATATTTGAAAGAGAGAGAGACAGAGAGAGAGAGAGAGAGCACATGGACAGGGAGGGGCAGAGAGAGAGACGGGTAGACAGCGGTTCTGAAGTGGGCTCTGTGCTGACAGCAGCTAGTCTGATGGTGGGGCTCAAACTCACAAACTGCGAGCTCCTGACCTGAGCTGAAGTCAGATGCTCAACCGACTGCGCAAGTGCCCCTAATTTGTCCAAATTTATCCCACTGTAAATTAGTGACTACCTACTTGAAGTGAGCTTCCAGTGCTTTCTGCTTTATCCTGAATGCTGCCTGAAAATGATGTTTCTTGATTCTCTTAACTTTACCATACTTCTAATTTTTTTCACATCTCTCCTCAAACTTCAAATACCTCCTCCATCATCCTCAGTCACAACTGAAAGATAATTCTCCATTTGCATCCATTAGGTCTATGCTCTGCACTTGTTTCTGTGGTCTCACCTTAGCAAGGAAGCTAATCCTTTCACTTGTGTGCTGGATCCCACCCTTTGCTACCTATCTTCCTACCTGGGTCATTGACCCAGCAATTCTCCCCTCTCTCTTGCTTCATCAGTTTTTCACTTTCTTGGAACTTTATTATCATATACAAATATACTCTTTCCTATCTTAAAACAAATAATGAAAACCAAAACCTTCTATTGACTCTACCATCCCTGCCAGTCACCACCCATTTCTTGGCTTTCCTTTGCAGTGAAATTCTTTGAAGCAATTGCCTTTATCCACTGCCTTCTTGAAATCTCCACTACAAGAGCTAATCAGTATCTTCAACAATATATCCAAAGTGGAGCATCTGATCTTCACCCCTGCAATATTTCTCCATTTGTCTCCATCTTGGTTGATGGCAGTGCCACCCTTTTAACTGCTCAGAGCCAAACACCCAGAGTTATCCCTCATCTTCTCTTTCTCTTTTGCCTCATATCCAATTAGTCAGAAAATCTCATCTGCTCTGCCTTTAAACTACATGCTTTATCTGATCAATTCTCCTCATCTCCACTGTTAGCACACTGGTAAAAGCCTACTATTGTTTTCACCCCTCATTGGTATCCCTGGTACCATCCTTGCTCTTTACCATTTGTTTCAACAAGAACTGATCCTTGTAAAGCTTAAGTCAGGTAATGTCATTCCTGTGCATCAAACTCTCATTATAAAAGCCAAAATCCTAACAATGGCCTAAAAATTCCTGTATGAACTGGGCCTCTGTTAATCTCTGACCATATCTTCTATTATACTTTCCCTCCTCCTCACACAAGCCAATATGCTCCACCTCAGGGCCATTGCACATGCCACTTCCTGGAATTCTCTTCTCCTGTATACATACAAGACTAGCTCCTTCACTTGCCTTAAGCCTTTTTGAACATCACCTTCTCAATGAGGTACTCTAGAATATATAAAATTATATAGCATCTCTGCCCTGATCTTCCTACCTCTTCTGTTTTTGCATGGTGTTTGCCCCTTCTAATCTAAGATATAATTTCTCTGTTTTTTTTTTTTTTAATGTTTATTTTTGTGTCTGTTCTTTCCACTAGAATGTAAGCTCCATGGAGTCTGGGATTTTTGTTTTATCCAACCATTTAGTGCTGGCTCATAGTAGGTGCTCAATAAATACGTGATTAATGTATTACTCTGAAAAATGGAGAAATGCATTCAGTATCACCCATTAAATTTATTGATCAAATTGTTCTCTGTGAAATATCAATTTTCTTTGAAAGTTTGGTACTAGAACAATATATTAAGTCTGATGCTTATTTAAAAAATCCCTTTTATTTAAAAAATATGTATATTTTTATTTATCACCCCTGTGGCTACCCTTGTCATCAGTTTTCATTGAAGTTGTTGTTATTTTAAAAGCTTGCTATAGAAAAATCTACATTATATTTAAAAGTAACGTCTTTTGATAACTAAAACCTAAAATCATGCATTTACTCTAAAAAGAGAAGTTTGAAGTGGTGGTATGAGCTTCATGCCTCGGAATTTGGCATTGAGGACTCCCTGGAATTCTCCTACTGCTGGAGACCTAGCTGGGAGCTAAGAATAGTGCAGAACGTAAACTTCTATAGTAGCAACTGTGAAAGGAATTTTTAGAAGCAGTGTGAGACTCTAGCATTGTCAGAGAGTTTGGCAAATGGTACTTTTTAATTGTCAAAAGTACATATTTTTAATTATGTATTTTACTACCCTAAGTTCAAATGGAAGAGCTTGTAGGACCTTGCTTCCTGGCTTCATTAATTATCTCTTTGTTCATGTCTTATTTAACATTATTAGTAGGGAACATAGAGCAAAGGTCTATATTTGGCAGAAGACATCTGCTTATTGCCACATTTTATAGGAGTACTGTCAAAGCTTCCCAGAAATGCATGTGGCAATTTTATTTGACATTGGATTATAATTTGTTACATTCATTTTAGACTCAAGATCTTCATTTTTTTTTCTTTTATTTATTTATTTATTTATTTATTTATTTTTTACAAATAGTTTATTGTCAAATTAGTTTCTACATAACACTCAGTGCTCATCCCCAAAGTGCCCTCCTCCATGCCCATCCCCCCACCCCCCCACATCCATCTGTCCTCAGTTTTTGTCAGCATTCAAGAGTCTCTCATGGTTTGCCTCTCTCCCTTTCCCCCACCATTTCCCCCCTTCTTCTCCCCCTTGTTCCTCCGTCAAGTTCCTCCTAATCCTCCTATACGTGCAAGGATCTTCATTTTTGCTTGCAGTTCAGGGTGGGTTCAAGGAAAGTCTAGGAGAATCTGGGCAGGACAGTGGTGTTGGTTTTGGTCTAGGAGAATCTGGGCAGGACAGTGGTATTGGTTTTGGTTTCCTTCTATCTGCCCTTCCAGAATTCTTATTTTCCCTTTCATCATTTTGATCCTCGTGTCCAGTTTGGTCATGGAGAATCCCGCAGAACCCTCTTCTCCTCAGGAAGTGCCTGTGCCCTGGCTCTATCTAGCTCCTTCCCCTTCAAGAGAAACCTATTATTTTAAAAAATATTTTTAAAGTTTATTTTTGAGAGAGAGAGAAAGAGAGAGAGAGAGAGAAAGCAAGTGAGGGAGGGGCAGAGAGAGAGGGAGAGAGAGAGGATCCCAAGCAACATGTGGCTTGAACACATGAACTGTGAGATCATGACCTGAGCCAAAATTAAGAGTCAGACGCTTAACTGACTGAGCTACCCAGGCACCCCTGGAAACCTATTATTAACTGGCTGATTGCTTAGGGAAAAGTGAGTTTACATTTTTTTTTCTTATAAAATAAGAAAATTAGTCTAGATATATCCAAGATGCCTTCCTGCTCTAAAATCTTGTGATTTTATGATTCTGTCTGTCTTTTGGGCAAAGTGAAAACTACTGATTATAAACTTTCTTGCGAAAACTCATCTTCAGCATATTTGTAGAATTTTTTTTCTTGTTGTTTTGTCGACCTTTCTCTCTCTTTTTTTGTATTCTCAGAAATATTATCTGGACCAAAATAGTATTCTGCTTATAGTACATTTCATAGAGAACAGATCCGTTTCAGGCCCAGTTTCTGGATGTTTGGATTCAAGCCCTGAACTGGGGCTGATGGGTAGTTTGGTGGCAGGGTATCGGTGCATGTCCCACTCTACCTGGATGCACTACTTTACAGCCAGCTTTGCCATGGACTCCACATGGACCACTGAGTCCTCGATAGGACCATTTACTGAAAGGTGTAATATTACTGGTAATATTGTGGTTTGATAGCCATGGTCCTTGCAGGCAGCCCCATGTGACAGCACACCATAGACCAGTAAATGAATGTTATTGTCCATCCCGAAGCCCACAGGCCTCTGCTGAGATGAATTGTTAGCAAACTCTCCCTGAAATCCCTTACCAGAAAGTGCTCTAGGGAATGCGAAAGATTACAGTCATTACCCCGATGAAAAGCGGAGCTAATTTTGCCTGGATCTGACCCTCTGGTTCCAGGGAGTCTAGTTATTCCAATCCTGTTACTAAGAGGACACGCTCTAATGACCGCATCGAGAGTGCGATTAGCCGCTTATGAGGTGCGGCCCTCCAGCATTTCCTTTAGAGCGCACTGATACTTCCCTGGAATTCATTCATTCATTCATTCATTCATTCATTCATTCATTTAATAGTTTATTGTCAAGTTTCCATATAACACCCAGTGCTCATCCCCACAAGTGCCCTCCTCCGTGCCCATCCCCCCTTCCCACTTCCCTGGAATTGAAAACGCCTTCTGAAACATGGGGCCTTCTATGCTTTGTCACTCATCCCTGCTTTGTTGCTAGTCAGTTGTTGCAGCCAGAGTAGGAGGCCAGGCAGCGTCAAACACAGGAGTCTGCAGCAGGCACACAGCAGGAGCCACACGGGGAGAGGACGGGAGGACAGGTGCCGGCACCCAGGAAGCAGGCGGGACAGTGACCTCACAGCAGCGGACCAGGAGAACACAGGCAACTACCTGCAGAGCAAACTCATGAGCTTTCATGTTCTTTCCAGAGCTTTCTTCTTTGTTTCTGTGTGACTGGCAGACACCCACGGTTACATTTGATAATAGTATTACTTTCTTCGTTACCAAGGCAGTTATATTACTGAAACCTGGTGAAATATTATAAAGGCAACAGCCATTCTGTGCCCCTTAAAGAGGCCTAGTGAAGGAAAATAAATTCTTAAGAAGAAAAGCGATGAAAATTTAGATCAAGGTTGCTCAGTCCTAAATACTGCTGTCTTCGTGATGCAAAATGGACTTGGCAGGCAGAGGGGGAGGAATTTGGAGTCCTAGTTTTAGTTAAACTATGGTTTCAGCACGTGGATAGAAGTAGGGACTTGGGGTTAATTAAAACTGAAACGACTTGGCAGTATCCACTTAAGTAATAGCTGTCAGGGTGCCTGGGTAGCTCAGTCGGTTGAGCATCTGACTCTTGATTTTGGCTCAGATTGTGATCTTGCGGTTTGTGGGATCGAGCCCTGCATTGGGCTCTGTGCTGACAGTGTGGAACCTGCTTGGGATTCTCTCTCTTTCTCTTTCTCTCTCTCATTCTCCCCTCCCTACCCTCCCTTTCTCCCTCTCCCCCTATCCCTCCACCACACTGTCTTTGTCTCTCAAAATAAATAAAAACTTAAAAAAAAAAGTAATAGCTGTCAAAGGGTCTGGCATTTCCTGAGGAGGAGAGGGAGCTGATAGTTTGGAAAATTCTCCCTGCCTCCAAATAGCTAATCCTCAGAAGTCCCTTTGTTAAAGTCATTACTGCCTCCTGAGAAGGTAATTTAAAAAGAAATAGGCTTGCTTCAAAGGCAGCATGCAGAGTGTAGCACCCTGAATGGTCACTTGTCAAGATTTCTCTGAGGAAACTTACCCCATCCCAGGTCCTTTGATGGCTCTAAATGGCAGAAGTACTCAGCACCCTGTGACATTGTTCTTCAGGAGTTTCATTGATGTACACCAACGTGTGGAACTTGAGTGAAGTTTGGACGGCAGGTCAAGAAAGGATTTGTATGTTGAAGTATCAGCACAGAAAATGCATGTAGTGTATTAATCATACTTTATTCTTTGTAAGTGATCCTATTCCTCATTCTACACCACTAGAACTTTCTTCTTTTTTACAACCATTTTTCTTTTTAGTTTTTCTTCACTAAAGTTGCCTTGCCCTGACTTGCTCACTCTATTATAAAAGACCTATTTATAACACATATAGCTTTGTTAGGATTGGAAATTCTGACTCATCCATTCCCACTTTTAATAACTACCTAGGCTGAACATTTGCCTCTTGACAGTGCTCAGTTTTTGCTGTGGGAAAGAGAGAATGGCCAAATGTTAATTCTAAGGTGCTATTAAGAGCTAGAAATTATTTTGCGAGTGGTAATATGCTTAGTTGGTATCTCTGAGAAGATTTCCACCCCTTGATATGTGTTCTCACATGTAAAATAATAGTGATAATAACATTTAGTGAGAACCTGCTATGTACCACAGAGTGTACCTTCTTTACATGTCTTGACACACTTAATTTTTCCTTTAGGGAAAACCCTATTGGCATCACCTCTAGGGAAGGGCCAAGTGGCTAGTGATCTGGGTTCAACACATGGACCAAGAGTTAAAGGAGGGGAGACTGTGGTGGATGCCCTTTGGGATCCAGCTGCCCTGCCGTGAGGTTGTGTTTTGGGAACAATGGCTAGGCATTTGAGAATTAAAGAAAAAAAACCCACCTTGAAATGCAAATGTAGGGAAGCCCTGTGGCCATGACTGATGTGGTCCAGTCTGGATGTCACCTAGGGGATAGCTGTCTTTTAGCTAGTGCAGGACTCTGCCAATGAACCCAGCTATGGTGCTAGTGGACTGAGGGGGCTACTCAGTCTCTCCTTCTAGTATTTGGGGGAGAAAAATGACCCTTGAATTGGATTGTGAAAGCCCTTATACGGGTGCCTGGTGGCTCAGTTGGTTAAGTGTCTGACTCTTGGTTTCGACTCAGGTCATGATCTCAGTTTCACGGGTCCAAGCCCCACATTGTGCTCTGTGCTGACAGCTCAGAGCCTGCTTGGGATTTTCTCTCTCCCTCTCTCTCTGCTCCTACCCAACTCATGCTGTCTCTATCTCTCTCAAAAAATAAATAAATAAATAAATAAATAAATAAATAAATAAACTTAAAAAAAAAGAAAGTCCTTGGAATTCTCAAACAGTTCAGGATTAAGATGGGATGCCATTTTTAGAAGATGCTTGGGGCTCCTGGGTGGCTCAGTTGGTTAAGTGTCTGGCTCTTGGTTTTGGCTCTGGTCATAATCTCACAGTCCTGTGAGTTCAAGCCCTGCATGGGCTCTGTGGGGGCAGCACAGAGCCTACTTGGGATTCTCTCTCTTGCCCTCACTCTCTGCCTCCCCCCCCCCCCGCTTGTACTGTCTCTGTCTCTCTCAAAATAAATAAATAAACATTTCTATGGGTCATTGCCTTTTCCAGAAATCTCCAATGAGTTAAATTCCTTACACCAGCTTCCCATGTTCCTCTGGTTGTTTTCTGGGATCCAATGTAGATCTCTTGTTGGATCGAGTAGTCTCATTTCTGTTTCCCGAATATGCTATTCTTCTCGACTTGAAGCTTTCTTCATGATTTATTCTGTGGCCTTTAAAAGGAATATCTCTTCCCCTCCCTTTATCCAAATTATACTTTCTCCACTAGAACCTCCATGCCCTTCGTGAAGCTTTTTAATGTGTATGTATCTCTTCTTTCTGTAAATTCCTGTTGCATTTGCTATCTACATCTTTCCGTGAGAATAAAGTGCTAATTACCATTAATTACCTATCCTATATATTTATATCCTTTCACCTTAACAAAGCTTTACATTCTGAGAGAATAGGACTACAAGACTTATCATTTCTTTTGTACTCTCCGTAGGGTAACTTTGATCAAAGGAAGGAAAACCATGCATTGAGTCAGAAGACCTGAATTTCAGTCCTGGCTCTGCCATTTCCTAATTGTGACCTTAGGTGACTTTTTCAAGCCTTAGCTTCTTCATCCATAAAATGGAGTTAATGATAGCTATCTCACAGGGTTACTGTGAATGTTAAACATCATAAGATATGTGAAATTAAATGTGCAAAGACAAGACACATGTAAATTATTAAGACTATATGCTCATAGGAGCGTCCGACTTTCGCTTAGGTCATGATCTCGCGGTTTGTGGGTTCGGGCCCCGCGTCGGGCTCTGTGCTGACTGCCAGCTTGGAGCCTGGAGCCTGTTTCAGTCTGTGACTCCCTCTCTTTCTGACCCTCCCCTGCTCACGCTGTCTCTCTTTCCTAGAAATAAATAAAACATTTAAAAAAAAAAAAAAAGACTATATGCTCATAAAATCTTTTTCAAATGAATGACACAACCCTACTTTTCTAACCACAGCAATTGATAGCACTCCAGTTCCTTTATTAGGGATGCCAGAATATCTCAGAGTACTTTGACTTCATTTTAAACTTCCCTTTTAACACCATGAGCTTCCTTCTCAGTATCTTTTGCTTTCCTATGCAGCCTGGGCCCTCTTGTTAGTCATACCAAAGAGGTGCTGTCAACTTTGAGTCCTCTCCCCGCTGATCTCCTATATTTCGAGGCTTGCTGTATTTGTTACCTATGGCTGTGTAGCACATCACTCCAAAATTTAGTGATAGTTAAAATAGTAATAATCATTTATTATCTTTCATTGTTTTGTGGGTCAAGATTTTAGGAGCATCTCATGATATTGCAGTCAGATGTCAGCTATGGCTCCCATTATCTGAAGACTTAGCAGGGATTGGAAGGTCCACTTCCAAAGTGGTTTACTCATATAGCTATTGGCTAGGCAATATAGTTCCTCTCCCTATGGGCTTCTTCATGGGGCTGTTTGAGTTTCCTCATGGAATTATAGGGGAGGAAAAATCTTTCTTTCTTCTACCTTTTTAGGTTCTCAGCTGGGGCCCCTGTAACAAAAGACAGATTAGGAGAGAAAAACAAACAAAAGTTTATTAACATGTATATCTCATATATACATAGAAAAAATGGGGAGATAAGTAATACAAAGGAGGGGATAGAATTTGGGTTTAAGCTTTTTTATTTACTTATTTTGAGAGAGAGAGAGGGAAAGAGCAGGAGAGGGGCAGAGAGAGAAGGAGAAAGAATCCCAAGCAGGTTCCACACTGTCAGTGCACTGCCTGAAGTGGGGCTTGAACTCACAGTGAGATCATGACCAGAGCTAAAGTCACTCAACCAGCTGAGCTGCCCAGGTGCTCTATAATTTGAGTTTAAATACAATCTTCAGCTTGAATAGGACAAAGGTTTGGGGGAGGCCAATTATGGGAAGATGAATGGAAAAGTACAGTAAATAAGAGTAGGGTTTATTATGCAGATTTAAGTGTCTTCTCCATGGATAAGAGTGTGATTTCGAATAATACTCTTCCTGGTTGCAAATAGAGAGACATCTTTACAAATGGAGATTTTTTAAATAAGTATTCATTTGCCTTACAAAAGGGTAACTTCTACTCTGTTTTCAGAGTTTCTCTTTTGTTTACTCTTTCTCAAAACAATTCTTATGCCAAAGAAGCATGTTTTGGGGGTGGTGCTTTGTGGTCTCCTACTCTATGATACCTGGCTTCCCCTAGAGTGAATGAATCAAGAGAAGCTGAAATGCTCTTTTATGACCTGATCTTAGCAGTCACACACTGTCACTTCTGCCTTGTTGTATTGATGACACAGGGACAGACATGATTCAGTATCAGGGGACTATGTAAGACATGAATACATGAAGGTGAGGGTCAATAGAGGCTGTCCTTGAGACCACTTACCAATGGTTTATGTCTCTCCCATTTAAGGGGTGCCTGGGTGGCTCAGTTGGTTAAGTGTCTGACTTAGGCTCAGGTTATGATCTCGTGGTCTGTGAGTTCAAGCCCCACATTGGGCTCTGTGCTGACAGCTCAGAGACTGGAGCCTGCTTCAGATTCTGTGTCTCCCTCTCTCTCTGTTCCTCTCCCGCTCACACATTCTCTCTCTCTCTCTCTCTAAAGGTTAAAAAATTAAAAAAAAATTTTTAAAAATATATTGATCTCCTTCCACGAGACCCCGGAATATCATGCTATTACCATATCAGCTCAAAGTCCAGAAAAGCATCATTTAAGTCACATCTGAGTATAGCTCCTTAATATTTCTTGAGATCTGAAGACCTGTGGACTAAAGAGATAAGTTTTCTGTCCCCTCTAATGCCTAGTATCCAACAATTATGGGAAAGGTGTAGGCTAATAGCAATAATAGCTAATTAGCAATAGCTAATAGCCTGCAATAAGGGGAGAAAATAGGCATCTCACAGCAGTCAGTGGTCTATGGCAATGCTGTAGTCTAGCTAGTCACATGTTGCTAGTTCCCTGATCAGGACTCAACTCTACTGCCTGGGATGGATTCCCAAGGCTCTCACCTCTGCTCTGTGGGCTCCTGATTCTACCCTCTGAGTCTTCCTTTTTCATAAGAAATGACTAGCATTTGCAGCTGAGTGGTTTTTTTCAACCTGCTTCTAGCTCATAGTGTTTGGGGGATTCACAGACCTCTTTGTACTGTCTTTGACTCATAAATCCAAGAAGATATAATTCTTCTTAAAATTTTTGTAAGTTTTTAATGAATTGATTTATAATCCAGTCTATTAGACGGAAGCTACACAAATACATCTTTCAAGATAGGCCTCTCTTCACCTTGATCTTCCTACAAGGTTACTGAGACATGTCAACCAGAAGATAAGGCAAATGAGTGTCTATTTAGGATGAAAGAATTGCAATTCAGAGAACACAGATTCAGGTAGCTACCTAAATAGCTTTCCTGCTTATAGGGTGAAAGCAAAGGGGTTTTTATGAGGAAAAGGGAATAGGTTTTGGGGGGAACTACAGAAGTTAAGAAGAGGGAAAAAAAAAAAAAAGGTTTTCTATGTGTGTTCACAAGCTAATCTACTCTGGGTTAACATTGACTGACTAGTGGTTTTATCTTCAGAAAGTCCACAGCCATCATCAGTCTTGTGATCAGGATGTCCATTCTGCTGATTTCTCAAACAATTGCTTAAAACAATTGCCATTTTGCCTGGTCCACAGGTTTTGGCCTAGATCAAGCAAAGATGGATAAGGCAGTTTTTCTACAGTGGCTTCTCTGACTTTATTTTAAAATGGCCCTAGTCATGTCAAATTTTCACTGAGATATCACTTTTAAGAATCTCTGAGGGATTTTTGCTTAAAGGAGCAAATTTGTGCTTCTTGGTCTTAGACTTAGAAGACATTTTTTTTTTTTTTTTTTGGTCTGACTGAGTGGTTTTTCCAGGTACTGCCTTGGATCTTTCTAAGGTCTTAAGAAAGGGTCTGATAGTTCTCCACTGGATTTGATCTTTGTCTTGAAGTCATTTCTGTCTTTAAAAAATTTTTTAAATGTTCATTTATTTATTTTTGAGAGAGAGAGAGAAGGGGAGGGGCAGAGAGAGAAGGAGACACAGAATCTGAAGGAGGCTCCAGGCTCTGAGCTGTCAGTGCAGGGCCTGATGAGGGGCTCGAACCCATAAGTAGTGAGATCATGACCTGAGCTGAAGTCAGATGCTTAACCGACTAAGCCACCCAGGTGCCCCATGCAGTCATTTCTTCACTTGAGAATCTTAGAAGGGCTGAGAGTGGAAAGTTTCTTTTTTGAACTCAGCAAGTCTTGGCTTCTTTACATGTAAGTGCTTTTGTTCAGCTGGTCTTTCCTCCTACATCTTACTATAAGGAGCAGAAAGAAAGCAGGTGGCCATCGTAGCACCCTGTTGGGAACCTCCTTAGCTAGATCATCTAGCTCATTAGATACATTTTCTACCACTAACATTTCTGCCACTACATAACAAGGACACTCTTTCCTCCAGCTTTCAGTAACATTTCTCACACTTTCTTTTTTCTTTTTCTTTTAAAAATAGACTTTATTTTTTCTTTTCTTTTTAAAAGTTTATTCATTTTGAGAGAGAGAAAGAGAGGGCATGTGTGCATGTATGTGCCTGGGATAAGGAGCAGAGAGAGAGAGAGAGAAATCCAAGCAGGCTCTGTGTTGTCAGCACAGAGCCTGATGTGGGGCTTGATCTCATGAACTGTGAGATCATGACCTGAGCCAAAATCATGAGTCAGATGCTTAACTGACTGAGCCATCCATGTGCCTTCAAAATAGACTTTATTTTTTAGAACCATTTTAGGTTCACAACAAAACTGAGTAGAAAGTAGAGTTCTCAGCCACTCCACCCTCACACAAACACAGCTTGCCTACTATCAACACCCCACACTGCAGTGGTATCTTTTCTTTTTTTTTTTTTATGATTAATGAGTCTACATTGGCACATTATCACCCAAAGTTCATAGTTTATATTAGGGTTCACTCTTGTCTATTCTATAGGTTTTATCAAATGTATAATGACATATAGCCACAATTACAGTATCATGAAGTGTAATTTCACTGCCCTGAAAATTCTCTGTGCTCCATCTGTTCATCCCTCCCTCACCTGTGGCAACCAGTGATCTTTTTACTGCCTCCACAGTTTTGCTTTTTCTAGAATATCATATAGTTGTAATCATTCACTATATAGACTTTTCAGATTGGCTTCTTTCACTCAGTGATATGCATGTAAGTTTCCTCCACATCTTTTCATTTCTTTTTGGTGTGGCATAGTATTCAGTTGTCTAGATGTACCACAGTGTATCTACCCACTCACTGACTGTCTTTTAAACCCTTGCTAGAGCATGTCAAGCTTTCATTAGCAGTATCTTCCAAGTTGTTTAGGTTCTCACTAACGTTTTTCTCAAGGTCCTTCCAGTTTCTGCCTCTCACTCCATCTCAAGCCACTCACTCACATTTAAAATTTTTGTTACAGTAGCAACCATTTCTAGGTATCTAAATCTGTATCAGTTAGAATCTGATCCAAAAACCATTATCTATCTCTATGTCTGGGTCATGTCTATGTCCTATGTGCATATCCACATCCTCAGCCATATCCATTCTATATCTATATCTGCATCAGTATCCATATTCATCTATCATATGTATCATCTGTATCTATCTCAATGTCCTTTGTATATAAAAGTCAACATACACACATAGTATAAAGGAATTTATCTTAAGGATTTGACTTCATGTAGTTGTGATTGCACAACTTATATGGTCCTGAAGATAATTTAGCCCTGAATCAGTTCCTTCCAGACTCCTTTTAACTCAGGTGATGGGCATATCATACAAGAAAAGCTGGCATTCTTTATCATAGAACTAAACATGCACCTGGCCCAGGATTTGCAGAAGCTGAAGTGAGAGATCTATCAGGAGCTGGAGAAGTTTGTGCACTTGGCTCCTGGTCTGTGCCACCCAAGGGAAGGGCACAGAAATACAGTGTCCAGGAGCTGCATCAGCCTGGCACTGACCTTCCTGGCACAAAAGGAAGATGACTGCTTCTCCTCTTTCACCTTTCAAATGTCATACAGATGTCTCATGTGCTCCAAACTCACCTAGTACTGTGTAGAGAAGGGGATTCTGGGAAATTTTGCTAAGTTGACATAATACATATCCACCACACTTGTCTTTTCCCTACCCCATACATTCTTTGTTTCTTTTTATTTAAAAATTTTTTAATTTTCATTTATTTTTGATAGACAGAGAGTGAGAGAGAGAGAGCTGGGGAGGGGCAGAGAGAAATGGAGACATGGAGTCCAAAGCAGGCTCCAGGCTCTGAGCTGTCAGCACAGAGTTGAACGCAGGGCTCAAACCCATGAACCGCGAAATCATGACCTGAACTGAAGCTGGATGCTTAACCGACTGAGCCACCCAGGCACCCTTCTTTATTTCTTTTTAACTGTAAGATGAGATGCAAAATTTTTGCATATTGCATTTAACTAAATTCAATGAATCTTTGTTATTATAGGACAGGCTTTAAAAACGTTGAAGTTTTGAAGTTTTCTTGAACTGTTTGTTCGACTTCTATTTATTCCTCATTGAATTTGCTACAGAGATGTTTTCCCTTATTATCGCCTCATGCTTCTCTCCTGTTACTGGTGATAATTAAGATGAAGGGATATAGGCTAGATTGGTGGTTCTCATATCTTAGAGTGATTGAGACTCAGCTAGAGGCCTTATTCATACAGAGATTGCTGGGTCTCACCCTCAGGGTTTCTAATTCAGCAGGTCTAGGGAGACGAAAAGAATGTCCTTGTAACAAGTTCCCATGTGATGCTAGACTGCAGGAGTCTTAGCAGTGAGCTAGCGATGGGGATGGAGATTGAACCGGGGTGGGCTGAGCACAGCACTATGGTAATAATGGGGCTTGGGGAAGAGATTCTGTGTTTTAAATATCTGGATGGTTCCCTGGGTCCTGGTGTCACACACCTTGCCTGCTACAGCTAGGGTTAGCTCTATGGGTTTCTAAAAAGATCTTGAAGCTATTCCACATATATTTTGGTTTTAATCAAAAAAACCCAAAAACCAAACAAACAAAAAAACAACAACAACCCAAATAGACACACACAAAAAACAAACAAACAAGACATACTTGAATGAAAATATATCCAGACTTTTGATGAGATGGTGAAGACATGAGGAAAAGAAGTTCAAATCTTGCCAACTTGGTGTAACCATCTGGAGATTAATTTGCTGTGCAGCTGTTTCATGTTTGTGGCAGCCTGTGTCAGTCCTGGAAATGCTGCAAATCCATGGGGAAATCTTTCATACATTAAAGGAAATTATTTTTCTAATTTTTACTCAAATGTGGGCAAAAATATTTGCTCTGATCGCACCTAAGTTTCCCATCCGTACTTGAGCCTCTTGCTTCTCTGACATGAAGTAATTCTGATGTGAGTGAGCAAGAAGCAGTTTTCAGCAAAAGACACAGACAAATATAAAAAAGCTTTAGAGTGGCTTTACCTGCTAATGAAAATGACAATAGACTCAGGAGTCAGGAGACAAGTTCTAGTTCCAGGTCTGCAATTAACATGCTGCAAGATTTGGACAAGTTCCTCGCATGATCTGGTCTCAGTTTTCTGGACTGTAAAATAAAGCAAATGGATAAGATCATTCTAGAGGCACTCAGTCTAAAATTCAATGGTAATTTTTTTTTTAAATGTTTTATTTATTTCTAGGAGAGAGAGAGAGACATCATGAGCAGGGGAGGGTCAGAGAGAGAGGGAGTCACAGACTCTGAAACAGGCTCCAGGCTCTGAGCTGGCAGTCAGTACAGAGCCCGACGCGGGGCTCGAACCCATGAACCGCGAGATCATGACCTAAGTGAAAGTCGGACGCTTAACCGACTAAGCCACCCGGGCGCCCCTCAATGGCAATTTTAATGGGAAAACAGGTTCATTAAGTAACAGGATCACTATCTTTATTCTGAGAAATAATACAGATCCATATTAGAAATGAACAAATTTGAAAAATAGATTGAAATGACCCATTGTATCTTCAGAACTTCAATCAGAGTCTTAAAGGACAAACTAATCTTCTAACTGATTTTAGGTGAGTTGAACTTTTTGAGGAAGGTTGAGAGGGCTGGTTGTGTTCCTAGGCCTGCCAATCTCTTGTTTTATGTAATTTCCTCTCATGGGTCAATGTCAACAATCAGGCACATACAATGAGAGCCATTGAGTTAAAGTCTCAATGCGTAAGTGACTGTGGTAGGGTCAGTTTTGGTGGTGGAATTTGATAAAGCATCTAAATTGTTTGCTTATGACCTTCATGAACTGAAACAATTATAAATAGCTCTGAACAAATTTGACATTGAACGTCCTCTGTGAAGGCATCCTGTTGGAATTTAATTATATCACTTGGTAATAACAGTTTGAAACAATTTTTAACCTAATTTATTCAATTTAAAGACATTGAAAATTTAGACTTTTTTAAATGAAGTAAATGGTATTATTTAATGGTTCTGAGAATGGATGATGAATTCAAATATAGATTATTGTTTTTCCCAGGCAGAAGTAAAGATTTATAAGCAAAACATAGATGAAAGAACTCTCTTCTTACTTCTACTATCTTACACAGTGAGAAGAAGACACCCAGAACAATCTATCTGAGAGAGAGGTGTAGATGTATAGGCTCTGATGACACAGGTGGGCCAGTTCTAGAAAAGCTAGATTTAAAGGTTGCTTTTGATGCACTCCTCCCAACTCCTTTTATTCATTTCCAAACAGTTTAATAGTCTGCCAAATGTAAGGAACCTATGTGCTGGTTCCTATTCTCAATCCCTTTGTGTTTTTCAGTGAGGATATAAATTCATGTGATGAATTTTTAATGGCAACATGACAAAGTATAAAAGAACCCTGAAGTGATCATGGTCCAAGGGGAGGAGATTTAGAGTCTTTAAAATCATAGTCATCCAAGGGTGTGTGGGTGTTTTTTTTTTTTTTAAGTTTTAAATTTTTAGAAAGGGAATGGTTCCACAATAACAGTGAGCATGTTCTAGTTTTTTTTTCTTTAACTTTACAAAAGTTTGCAGAGAAATATCATTATCTTTATTATTTAAATAAAAAATAAATAACTGAGCCTCAGTTTTTAAGTAATTTGTCCAAGATCAGAAACCTGGTGAGTGGTAAATATGGAATTCACACAAAGTTCTACTAACACCAGATCTCATCCATCACACCTTATTTTTTCTACTCCCAGGTCTGGGAACAGAGTGAACTACTAGATGTATCCTCTTAAATCAGAAGCCTCTTCGTTAATCTGGACCATCAGAAAGGTCCATTTTATTTTATTTTACTTTATTTTATTTTTTAAGTGTATTTTAAAGAGAGTGTGTGCATATGAGTGGGAGAGGGGTGGGGGGGAAGAGAGGGAGAGAGAGAGAAAGAGAGAGAGAGAAACCCATGCAGACTCCACAGACTCTACTGTCAGTACAGAGTCCAGTGTAGAGCTTGAACCCACGAACCAAGAGATCATGACCTGAGCTGAGCTGAAGAGTCAGATGCTTAACCCACTGAACCACCAAGGTGCCCCTAGAAAGGTCCATTTTATTTTAAATTTATTTATTTATTTGAGAGAGTGAGGAAGAGAGAGAATGAACAGAGGAGTGGGGGGAGCAGAGAGAGAGAGAGAGAGAATCCCAAGCAGGCCCTGAGCTGTCAGCGGGGAGCCTGAAGCAGGCTCCAGCCCATGAGCTGTGAGATCATGGAAAGGTCCATTTTATTTTTTTTTATTTTTTATTTTTTATTTTTTTACAAATAGTTTATTGTCAAATTAGTTTCTACATAACACTCAGTGCTCATCCCCAAAGTGCCCTCCTCCATGCCCATCCCCCCTCCCCCCCACATCCATCAGTCCTCAGTTTTTGTCAGCATTCAAGAGTCTCTCATGGTTTGCCTCTCTCCCTTTCCCCCACCATTTCTGTCCTTCTTCTCCCCCTTGTTCCTCCGTCAAGTTCCTCCTAATCCTCCTATACGTGCACACATATGATATTTGTCCTTCTCTGCCTGACTTATTTCGCTCAGCATAACACCCTCAAGGTCCATCCATGTTGCTACACATGGCCAGATTTCATTGTTTCTCATTGCCATGTAGTATTCCATGGTATAGATAAACCACATCTTCTTGATCCATTCATCTGTTGATGGACACTTAGGCTCTTTCCATGTTTTAGCTATTGTGGAGAGTGCTGCTATGAACATTGGGGTCCATGTGCTCCTATGCCTCAGCATTTCTGTATCCCTTGGGTAAATTCCTAGCAGTGCTATTGCTGGGTCATAGGGGAGTTCTATTGTTAGTTTCCTGAGGAACCTCCACACTGTTTTCCAGAGGGGCTGTACCAGTTTACATTCCCACCAACAGTGGAGGAGGGTGCCCGTTTCTCCACATCCTCGCCAGCATCTAGAGTTCTCTGATTTGCTCATTTTAGCCACTCTGACTGGCGTGAGGTGGTATCTCAGTGTGGTTTTGATTTGTATTTCCCTGATTAGGAGGGATGCTGAGCATCGTTTCATGTGTCTGTTGGCCATCTGGATGTCCTCTTTGGAGAAGTGTCTGTTCATGTCTTCTGCCCATTTCTTCACTGGGTTGTTTGTTTTTCGGGCGTGTAGTTTGGTGAGTTCCTTATAGATTCTGGATATTAACCCTTTATCTGATATGTCATTTGCAACTATCTTTTCCCATTCCGTTGGTTGCCTATTAATTTTCTGGGTTGTTTCCTTGGCTGTGCAGAAGCTTTTAATCTTGATGAGGTCCCAACAGTTTATTTTTGCTCTTGATTCCCTTGCTTTTGGGGATGTGTCAAGTAAGAAGTTGCTGCGGTGGAGGTCAAAGAGGTTGTTTCCTGCCTTCTCCTCTAGGGTGTTGATAGTTTCCTGTCTCACGTTCAGGTCCGGAAAGGTCCATTTTAATACAAAAACTGCAAAGAAGCTTTTGACTTTAATGCTTCTTCCCACTTTTCCCCTATGGTATCCTCATCCCTGACAAATAAGAAGAGAGGAATTTATAGAACTGTAGTCTTTGCAAACCGAAGTTGGCTGATTCAGGAGGCTATGACCCTAAAAACAGATTGTGTTAGAAAAAAAAATTATGTACAGTTCTACAGAGCGCCCTTGCCATGTCTGATTAGTGGTTAAAATATAGTCTTGATAGGACTGACTATATAATTTTCAGCGTTCAGTACAAAATAAAAATGAGGGGCCTCTTGTTCAAAGATTATTAGGAATTTCAAGACAGAGACAGCAGAGCATGAAACCAAATGTGAGCCTTTGCAATGTGGAGCCCTGGGTGACTGCACACAATTTGCATATTTGTGAAGTTGATTCTGAATCCTGAACTCAGAGAAGGAATGACCTCTCCTGGCTCTTTATACTGATCCATATTGAAGACAGCCTGATCTAAAGACTGATAGGTCATCCTCATTAATAAGGTTGTAGAGCAAAGAATAAACCCGGCATTAAGTTAAAAAAATTTATTCTGCCTGATATTTATAGGCTCTAGAATGGTTAAGTCTATAACTTTGTCCTTTGTTGGTGGGGGGTGAGAAATATATTTTAATAACTGGAGAATTAGAGACCAAAATTAGATCACCTGTTCAGAAACTGTATATGATTTCATGGAAACAAAGGTAATACAAACATAAAAATACATTTTATTTATATTGAGACTCTAATATTTTTTTCCATCTCGTCTCTTTGAGTGAGAGGACAAAATGTGGTTGAGTATGCACATCACATATAGTGAAAACGCCTACTTAACTGTCTCCTGACTTTCTGGAGCTGTAGGGAAAAGTAAAGAAATGAAAGAAACGGTCTTGCCTTTTGAAGAACTGACAACTGAGCTTACATTTCAGGAAACAGATTTATAAAAATACCAAAGAAGGTATATGGCTGAATTTGAAGAAGACTGAGGATGCTATAAGAATAACTACCAGGGTGCTGGGTGGCTCAGCGGGTTACACGTCCTTCTCTTGATATGGACTCAGCTCATGATCTCATGGTTTGTGAGTTCAAGCCCCACATTGGGCTCTGTGCTGAAAGTACAGGGCCTGCTTGGGATTCTCTCCTTCTCTCTCTCCCCCCTCCCCCCTTGCTTGTACATGCGTGCTGTCTTTCAAATATATAAACATTTTGCTTGAAAAAAGAATAATTTCCAATTTTTTAAGGAATAATTTACTTAAACCAGGAGGCCAAAGGAAAGAGTGCCATGTTAGATATATGATATACAAAAGAAGGGCTTCATTAATAATTCTGAGAGACTATTATTTAATTTTTATTAAAATTAATAGTCTAGGGCCCTTATATTTGAGAAGCATGATGTTTGAAAGTAGGACAAAGAAATTGCTTATTAATATTTGCAGAATTTTGAATGTGCTTTGTAGAGAATTACCACATTCTTCATCTGAAATTAGTTTGTCTTTATGAATTAGCTGCATTGGCTACAAATATCCTGAAGACAAAAACGGATTTAACCTGGTAATTTTTGTATGTAAGTAATACAACACTATACACAGATAATGTTAGCTGAACGATAATTGGCCTGAGGCCCTCTAGGTACCAATAATTGTAGACATTTTTAGGGGAGTTTTTAAACTAGCATGGTTTTTAAAATTATGATAATAAACTGTTAATGCTATAATCTAATTTATAGCTGAACTGGTTTAAGAATGATTTTTATTCTGAGGTCTATATTAAAGTATTTTCAAGGGTCCCTAAAAGATAGCTTGACAGTTTCTCATAAAGTTAAACATAGATTTACAATATGACCCAGCAATCACACTCCTAGGTATTTCCAAACTGAACTGAAACATATTCAAACACAAACCTGCATGTGAATATCTATAGAAGCTTTATTCATAATCACTAAAAACTAATGTTTTTCCGCTGGAAAATGGGTAAACTGTGGTATATCCATTCAGTAGTACATTCTTCCATTAATAAAAAGGAATGAGCAATTGATTTACCCAACAACATGATGAATCTTAAACACATTCTATGAAGTAAAAGCAACTAGATCCCATAGGCTACATATTATATCATTCCATTCATATGATGCTACGTATGTAGCAAAAACTACAGTGGCAGAAAACAGATCAGGGTTCCCAGGGTTTGGTGGATGGGGACAGTGGTTGACTACAAGGAAGACATACAAGACAAATTTAGGGTGATAGAACTGTTCTGTATGATATTAGGATGGTAGATGTATAATCCTATGCGTTTTTCAAAATCTATAGAACTGTACATCACATATAGTGAACTTTAACCAATGGAAATTATAAAGAAGTCCACCAGGAATATTAGAGATTCTCAAGATGGAATACAAACTTTGGCCAATGATCCTAACTATGGTACAAACGTACAACATGACAACACTAGTGTATGGGAAGAAAGAGCTGATTTAAGTTTGAAAATGGGTGTTTTGGCTTAAAACTGTTAAGGCTGAAGACATCTGTATATACATACTGTATTCTAGTTGGTGAATTTGTTTCTCCTGCAGACATGGGTTCACAATTATGAAACTGCTTTATATTTACACTGAAATTGAACAAATAAGTAAACAGGTAGTGGGTGGTGTGCACTGTATTTCTGACTGTTGGAGAGGGAGGTTACAAGAGGGGAAGGCTAGAATGAATCCTGTGGTACCGGATTAGAGTCAAAGACCAGTATGAACTCATATGTGGCTTAATATATACACAGATGGATCAGTATAGAAAAAAATTAGCTATGTGTGCACGTATAAATTAATACACGTACATTGCCTAGTTCTGTCCACTGTGAGCCTAGAAGCAGTGACATCCTAGGAGAGACAAGTACTACCATTGCACACATCTTGGTTTCTAAATGTCAGTTTAGACATTTAGATGCCTAAATGGTTTAAATGGTTGATTGTAGGACTGGGCAGGGAAAACACAAGATAAACCTGGAGCATCTTGTACTACCAAAAAAGCAAGGATATGCTCAAAAAGTAAAGAAGAGCATGTCAAAGGGACAGGCGCTAAATTGAAGGAAGTAGAAAATTCTACTAAAGTAGAACAATTTGAGCAGCAAGATAAATAGCATAAATAATATTATAATATAACACACACCATAAATATACATATATTAAAGCTGATATACATAAATGATTGAATAAAAAGTAAACGAGAGACAAATCTTTCTAACAGAAGAATTTCAAATAATTTAGGTAGCTACGTCCCCCTCCCCCCCTTTTTTTTTTTAAATGTTTTATTTATTTCTAGGAGAGAGAGAGAGAGACAGTGTGAGCAGGGGAGGGTCAGAGAGAGAGGGAGTCACAGACTGAAACAGGCTCCAGGCTCTAAGCTGGCAGTCAGCACAGAGCCCGATGCGGGGCCCAAACCCACGAACCGCGAGATCATGACCTTAGCGAAAGTCGGACGCTTAACTGACTAAGCCATCCAGGCGCCCCCTCCTCCCCTTTTTTAATGTGGTTGGGCTTACTGACTCACTTCCAAAAGCAAATGGTAGGGAATGAGAAAAATAATAAGTTTACTGTGGAGAAACCTGGCAAACACTACTGTAGCCATGTGATCAAGGCTGACACCACAATGCTGTCATGTGTATGTCATAGACCCTCAATATGTGTAGTGAAGAGGGTGCTGCACGTCTGTGGCATTCTTTCCAAAAACCCGTAAGCCCAATCTAATCATGAGAAACACAGTGGACAAAGCCAATTCTAAGTACTACAAAATACATAACCAGTATTCCTGAAAACATTAACGTTCACAAAAAACAAAGCAAGACCGTGAAACTGTCATAGACCAGAGGGCACTAGGTGAGGTGACAGGTGTATACAGTGTGATTCCTCGGACTGGGTTCTTGAACTGAGAAAGAACACTAATGGGAGAATGAAATTGAATCTGAAAAAAACCTTGGGGTGTATTTCATAATCATGTACTGATGTTGGCTTCTTTGTTTTGAGAAATGGACCACGGTAAGATGATAGGATTAGAAGAAACTGAAACTGGGTAAGGGAGATATGCTGGGAAGTCTCTGTACTGTCTTTACAGCTCGCGTGTAATCTTAAAGATATTAAAACTTTTTTAAAAGTTTATTTTATTTTTTTAAGTTTATTTACTTTTGAGAGAGAGAAAGAGAGAGAGAGAGAGAGAGAGAGAGTCAGTGCACGAGAAGGGGAGAGGCAGAGAGAGAGGGAGACACAGAATCCGAAGCAGGCTTCAGGCTCTGAGCTGTTAGCACAGAGCCCGACGCGGGGCTTGAACCCACTATCCGTGAGTTCATGACCTGAGCTGACTTCGGATGCGTAACTGACTGAGCCACCAAAGTACCCCTAAGAAGTTTATTTAAAGAACAGCCCTGCTGTTAAAAGCTGAATTGATTAGTTAATTTATTCAAGAAATAGCTACTGAAGCCTACAGTCTCTAGTCACTGATACAATGATGAACGTGTCAGATGCTGTCCCTGTCCTCCTGAATTTAGTTTAGTAGTGGCTAAAGACAACAAGGAAGTTAAAAACAATCTGATAAGAAATTTGAGAAAGTGCTGGAGATTTAAAAAATATTTTTCTCTCCTGTATTGAAATTAATAAACATGGCATGTTAACTAGATCCTGGAACACAGAAAACATATTAATCCAACAATAATGGTCTTATTGAATATTTTTTATATTGGGTAACCTCTAAACTCTGAATGATTTGCCAAGTATTTCAGAGATTTTTAGCAGAGAAATTTGGGGATATTCTTTAATTTATTATCCTTTGTCCACCAAGAAATTATTCCCTTCCCAGGTGGAAGAATACCACCAGTTTCCTTTTTTCATATACAAAATGGAAAATCAGAATATACATTCTTTAAAATTTCTTTCAATTTTAAAAGTCAGTGAGCTTTGTCAAATATGTGATGTTTTCTTGTATGTTTATTGTACCAGTGAAAAAGGTTTACTTATTGATCACATAAAAATAAATATGACCAGGGGCACCTGGATGACTCAGTCGATTGAGCATCTGACTCTTGATTTCAGCTCAGGTCACAATCTCTCGGTTTAAGAGTCTGAATCCCGAGTCAGCCTCTACACTGACAGTGTGCAGCCTGTTTGGGATTCTTTCTGTCTGTCTGTCTGTCTGTCTGTCTCTCTCCCTCCACCCCCCCCACTCTTATGTGTGCATTCCAAAAATAAATAAATAAACATTAAAAAAATTAAACGTGAGCATATTTTCCCCATCATCATCAAGATTCCTATTTCTTCAGTTTATTTGAAATAGGAAAATATTTCGCAAGGAAGGAAGATATTCTTACAGTGAAAAGGGGAGAAAAAAACCCACAAAACCCATATATTCTGTAAGACAGGCAGTGTATCTGCAGAATGAGAAATCTTGTTACCTTTTTAAAAATTCTGGGCCCTGAAATGCAGGCCCCAAAATCAGAGACTCCACACTTGTGTACCCTAGTAAGCCTACTTTAGCTCCCCCAAACCTCAGAAATGGGTACTTTAAAAGAAAATACACTTTAGGTGCGCCTGGGTGGCTCATTTGGTTAAGCATTAGATTTTGGCTCGGGTCATGACCTTGTAGTTTGTGCCTGGGTTCAAGCCCCTAGTCGGGATCCATGCTGACAGCTCAGGGTCTGGAGCCTGCTTTGGATTCTGTGTCTCCCTCTCTCTCTGCCCCTCTCCTGCTCACTGTCTCTCTCTTTCAAAAGTAAATCAAAATTACAAATTCAAAAAAAAAAAATAAAAGGAAATACCTTTTGTAGATTTGAGATTTCTCTTTGCAGAGAAATTCATCTCAGTTTGAAAGAGGATGTGGGGTTAAAAGTCAGACTTACTCAGGAATGCTGGATGATAGATATCCCGTGTCTCTCTTTGCTGGAAAGTAATCTCACAAAGAATTTATAGTCTACAGCTGCACATAGAGGTCTCTGAGGGGCCCAAAGTTGTGTGCACTGCAAGTGGGGAGTTTGGAGGAGTAAATAGGAAGCATTATGGACAGTCCTGACATGTGCTCCTATACTTACAGACAGAGAAGTTTCAGAACCTGGGGCTGGAATCCAAAGGAAGCAAATGAGATGTCACAAGGTAGGAGTTCCCAAGAATGGGAAGGAAGGGGAAGGACAGTGGCCAGATTTCCTCTAAAGAAGAAGAGACAATAGAGAAGGTATTTCTAATGGGTTAGGGAAACCAAACCAAAACAACACAACACAAAACAAAACAGAATAAAACAAAGCGAATCAAACTAAACCAAACTATTTAGTGGAAGCAAACCCATCACTCTTTAAAAATTAGCCCTTGGCTGAATTATTTCATTAGGCTTCTATTTTACCTCACTGCCATCTCTTTCAGTTTATTCATCAAAGTACTTTCTAAATGACCTTCCTAAGACATCTTCATGACAATATAAACTTCATGACCAAAAAACTTTCAATAACTTGTCCTTGTCCCAGAAAGAAAATCCAAACACTTTAACTTTGGTTTTCAAGTCTAGATCGTTAAGTAAATCACTTGGTATTTTTTTTTTTTTTCATTTGTAAAATGACATTGACATGTATAAGCTCATAGATTATCTCATTAGCCGAGGGCAGATATATATTTCAATCATTTTTTAAATGGTTCAAGAGTAGTATTTTGCTATGTCTCACTTTATCTCTCTCATTCTCTCACTCTCTCATCTATCTATCTATCTATCTATCTATTATCTATCTATCTATCTATCTATCTATCTATCTATCTATCTATCTATCTCCTAGTAGAAGTAGTAGTTTGTATTCAGGGTGGATAAAAACACAGGGTGGGAATCATTCCAGTATCCAATGTTACATTGATTTATCTGTACAAGTGGTTTTGATTTTAGTTACCTTGGGTGAGACATGCTAAATAAACAAATCTAATATCCAAAAGAAAAAAAAAATCACATTTTTAATATTTATTAGGACTTATACCAATCCTGGTAAAATTAAAACTTGAGAATGCTTTTTGGTACCTGCTATACATTTTCAGGAGATTTAGTGAAACTTAATCTTGTAATCTTCAGAAATCTTTCCGGCCTCCCCCCCCCCCAATGGCATCTGCTTCCAGTATGGTTAATTATAAAACACTTAGGTTCTAATGAGGCTTTTGCTTCCTTACCATGTTTACCAGTACAGTCTCAACATCCTTCTATTGATAAGAAACATGTGGAAACTTCATTTTTTTTTCTTTTCTTTTCAATCTTGATTTTGGAAGCCCTGGTAGAATAGTTAAGGATATTTCTTAATGTGAACAGGGAAGTCTTTTTTTTCTCTTTTGGTTTTGATGGCACACAAATTAACTCATTTCCTCTACTGAGCTGGGAATTCCGTAAAAGGAACCTGTTGGAAATATGAACATTCCTGTTCTTCCTGACTCTTAGTTTTGTTAGAAAATTCTTACGTTACATAACTTTTACTAAGAGGAGCATGGAGGCAGGATTTCAAGCTTGGTTTTAATGAAGAACTGAAAAACAACATAAAATCACTGATCATGTGATGAACAATGTAAACACCATTGTTTCCAGAAACTGTGTAACTCTAAGGAAGAATTTTAAGTTTAACTCAGGTTGCAATGAAAGAAGGTATCAATAGTTATCCTATGTGTGTGTCAGGCATGATGTAAGGCATTCTCTCCCCTCCGTCTCCACCCATGTATTTCATCTCATTTAATTCTTACTGCAGTCCTGTGGCTGGGTAATTTTTCAATACAGATTATTCAAAATAAGGAAGTTGAGATTTAGGGAATTTTAATAACATGTTCAAGATCACCCATCTACTGAATTTCAGGGCTTAGATTTGAAACCATTTTTGTGTCATAGAAAACTGTGATGCAATTTCTGCTTCAGCACACTGTCTTCATTGCAGTTTTTATATACTTCAGAGTCCAGCTTCCTGCCTTATGGAACTAGTCTAGTAATCTTGATTTGTTCTCCAAGAATGAATGGGCTAATGAACTACTAATTGTAAGTATTCTGGTATGTGTAGAGAACATGTAATTATTGAAAGAAAAATCAAAACATTTTTTAGTTACCTTCTCAGATTTTTTTTTTGTCGTTCAGTAAAACCCAGAACGTGGGTGCCTGAGTGGCTCAGTCGGTTAGGCGTCCGACTTCAGCTCAGGTCATGATTTCACAGTCTGTGAGTTCGAGTCCCATGTTGGGCTCTGTGCTGACAGCTCAGAGCCTGGAGCCTGCTTTGGATTCTGTGTCTCCTTCTCTCTCTGCCCCTCCCCTGCTCATTCTCTGTCTCCTTCTGTCACTCAAAAATGAACAAACTTTAAAAAAAATTTTAAAAATACCCAAGGATAATATATGATGCTATTTGTACTCTCTTCTTTGATGGAATTAATTAATGGGAAGCAAATAACCATTGCAAGATTTCTTAATACAGTTAACTCATGCTTTCCTGCTGCTATCTTTTCTCAAACTTTAGATTTGTGGGCACATAAAGGCCAAACTGCTATCTTATTAAATTCTTCTTTTGATAAAAATATGTAAGATACAAATGAAGAAAATGCTAAAGCTTTATTAGGACATATCTGGGTTTTATAGCCGTGCTTTCAGAGAGTGCATCTATAGGATATAAAGTAAAGAAGAAAGAACTTGCACCACCATCTATGTAACAGGGCTGCAGTTGCGTAACATGTAATACAAAAAAATACATATACATAGAGGAAGGACCTGAACTAAATATGCCCAAATGTGAATTATTGGTCATCTGTAGGGGAAGAGCTCATAGGGCAATTCCATTTTGTTAAAAAAATATTGTTCTTTATTTTCTAATTTTTTAAAGGAAAAATGTGTTATTTCTATAATCAGAAGAATGCAATGAATTTCATCCATATTTTACAAAGACGTTCTTTTGAAAGCAGTTCTAATGGAGCGTGAGGGTGAGAATATTCTCAAATGGAAACAATTTTGTTTGTAAGAGAATTCAGCTTTAAAATGGAAGCAAGGCATTTGTCTCTCTGATGCCATGGCAACCAGAGAAAACCACAAAGTCCAACAATGGTATAAAAATGTGCCTCAGGAGTGGGTATGAAGGAGGCAACCTTGGACCTCTATTTTGTTTCCACTTCCCCTAGAACAGAAGGCTTCATTGTGTCTTTGTAGCTGACTCTATCGCTTTCCAGCAAGGCTGCAGTGATAGGAAAGAACAAACAATAATAATAACCCTTTCCTCATGAAGTTTGGGCCTCTCCACAAAAACCTTTTCTCTGTGGAGAAAAGGTTAGTTTCTTTTGATTTAGTTTCTTGGACTCCCCTCCCTGACATCTTCAAATTCAGTCATTTTTATGATGAAGTTTTTTCAATTGTTATACATTTCACCCTCAGAACTCCCCTTGGTTTGCCATCCTCTTTGAAGCTGCAGGACTGGGCTGATCTTTTCTCTGTGGTCACTGTTTTCCTTGTACCCAAGAGTTCTCCTGTGAATGTTCTCCTTTTTCAGACCTCAGTGTTTCTGTTGGTCTCCAGGGCCTTGGCTGTCTGATATTCTCTTTTCTTTTGGAAAAAAAAAAAAAATCTTTTTTTAGCCTAGTTGTATTCTTCCAATAAATCAGATACCATCAAGCCACTAAAGATTGCTAAGGGTCCTCATTTTGGAGTATGAATTCAAATTAAAAAAAATTAATGTTTGCTTTTGATAGAGAGAGAGACAAAGCTTGAGCCAGTGAGGGGCAGAGAGAGAGGGAGACACAGAATCTGAAGCAGGCTCCAGGCTCTGAGCTGTCAGCACAGAGGCTGATGCAAGGCTTGAACCCACAAACTGTAAGATCATGACCTGAGCTGAAGTCAGATGCTTGACCGACTGAGCCACCCAGGTGCCCCTGAATTCAAATATTTTGATGATACAGGTGGCCAAGGGAATTCTTCCCCATTAGACAAGTAAGTAGTGGTGCTGCTAAGCTCCTTCCTGTGGCTTGCATCATATTACCCTATGACCATGACAGCAAGGTCAGTACAGTAAGGATTGCTGATCTCTGAGCTGGATTTTACTCTGAGATTTTTCATATTTGGGTTTAAAAACTTGGTTAACTCCGAAGCTGCCAGCAACCTGAGCAAGTGGCACTCTAGTTTCATACCTCAAACCAATGCTTTTCAACTAATATAGCCACAAGGAACTGATGGAGACCATCTTCAGGGCAACCAGAAGAGTTACCATAAGGAATTGCTGGCCTCCAGGCTGGCAGCCGGAGGTGCAGTCTTGGGAGTAGAGGATCCTGCCTGACAGAGCTGGGCCATGGCCCAGGGTGAGCCTCTAGCATCAGCACTCACAGGAGAGTTGCACAGCTGCTTGGCCTCCACCAGGCCTGGGCAGCTGGTCATTCTAGGAAACTGGCAGTGATGGTGTCATTCCTAGGAGCGTGATCCAACCAAAAAGAATGAAGATTTTATAGCCAGGAGGAAGCTAACTATGGATGATGGAGGGCTCAGATCACTTGTTTTCCTTTTTTCAGCATCCATCAGTAAATGTTGCCTTCAATGCACTGGATTAATTCTAGCTACTGCTCTGAACTGACTGGTTGCGAGTCCTATAGAAAATCAACACTTTTTTTTTTGCAGCCCACATAAATTTCATTTGTCATTTTGATGGCCCTTGTGCTAAAAAGAAAAAAAATTATTTCTTACAGTTGAAGTCACAGTAATACATTTTACCAGTCTCTTAACTTCCTGTCACTGGGAGTCTAGTTTGAAGACCATTTCAGTCCTGAAGCATGTGCCAGCTTGGCTCATGGTAGCTTGATGGGGAATTATAAAGTTGAGCATTTGTATGGTATTGCACAGTGTTTAAAGCCTACTCACATATACTATCTCATTTGACCCTTACTGGGAGTTAAAGAAGGTATATAGACAGTTTTCAGTAATGACGAGCCTCAAGTTCGCTTGGGAGTTCTTTAATAATATCCTTCTGGCTGCCTGGAGGGTGTATGGGCCTCAGTCCAAACCATATTTTACAGTCTATGTAGAATGTTGCACACATGTAGGACTGAGAATGTTCATGGGTGGGGAGTTTGGGTTGAAGGCTTGGGAAGGACATACGATTCCGGTGTGCCTGCACAAATTATAATCCAGATGGGGTCTAGCCTTTTCAAATCTGAGGGCAGTGCTACAAGCTTTCCCAGGTTAGGTGAATTTGAATTAATCTAAGATTTTATCAGAATGCTACCAGGTTCTTTTTCTTGTGAAGAAAGAAGCAATAGAATATGAAGCTATGTGAAGGAATACACAGCTGAGACCACAGATGAGTGGTCAGATGATGCAATAATTTCATTTGCTAAAATGATCTGGGGATAGGCATGTCTTCCATAATGTATAATGCACTTAGCATGGTGCCAATACTAACAGGTTATATCTTATTAATAATAAATGTTAATAAGATAATAATGATAATAAATGATAAATTACGCATGGCCCTCTTGTGTTCTTATTTTTTCTCTTTTCTTTCATCAGGCTTGAGTTCTGATTTCTATATTCTTTTTGGCTGCCAGGTTATTCTGTCCGCTTACTTGGTTCTTGACAAACTAGGTACTCAATAAAATCTGTTGAGTGGACAAATGAAGGAAGGCAGGCTTGTGGTGGCCTTTTGTATTTACTTCTGAGGCAACATCAATATTCTCCATTCCAGAGGAGCTCAAAAAGATTCACATTTATTAGCATCAAAATTTCCATTATAAGTTTAGTGATGTTAGTCAATTTAGTATTGTAATAACCAGTGTGGCTTTTCTTGTTCTTTGCCTTTTTCTTTTCCTTTTTTCTTCATAGGTTTTCTTGGAAAGTCCCTAAAAAGTTGCACTTTTTAAACTGGTAGTTTTGAAATTCATTTCATTTTAATATTTAAGTATTGCCAAAGATAAACAAAAGATAAACAAAGCTGGGCAAAGGTGAAGTGGTAAAGACAGATATTATATAGTCTGTAATATACAATTGCAATAGAGAAAAGAGTCCAGAAGGAATTGAACTCAACTTTGATTGGTAAAGTGGTGACCAGGCATTTTAAAAAGGGAGAATGAGGGAATAGGGAGGAGACAGATGGGGGCTCAGGAGAGCTGGGGAAGTGGAAAATTACAAAAAGTGGGAAGGGAGAGTCGGTCCATGTGAGGTCAGTCTGGGTTTGTTAATTGGCACCTATCCAGTTAAAGCTCTGTGATGGTTAATTTTATGTGTCAGATTGACTGGGCCATGGGATGCCCAGTACTGATTAAATATTATTTCTGGGAGTGTCTGTGAGGGTGTTTCCAGAAGAGCTTAGCGTCTGAATTGGTGAACTGAGTAAAACAGATGGCCATCCCCATTGTGGGTGGGCATCATCCGATCCACTGAGGTTCTGAAATGAACAGAAAGTCAGAGAAAGCTTGATTTTGCAGTCTGCCTGATTGGTTGAGCTGGGACATTGTTTCCTTCTGCCCTCGATGCTCTTGGTCCTACACCATCAGCTCTCTGGCTTTCAGACTCTCAGGCCTTTGAACAACACTAGGGGTTTTCTTGCATCTCTATTTTGGAGATGGCAGATTGTGGGACTTTTCAGCCTCCATAATCGTGTGAGCCCATTCCTTATAATAAGTTATAAGAATAATATATGTAAATATTAAGTACAGCATGTAGCACATAGTAAGGATTCAGTAATCTGGTTACTATGGCAGATATTATGTGCTGGTGGGCTCAGCCTCTCTTCCAGTCTCCTACTAGCATGCCTCTCCCTGTGGCTAGGAGAACTGTATTGCCCAAGACTCCTATGCAACTAGGGTGCCATATATGAATCAGAGTCTTCCTATCAGGTTCATTGGCTTGAGGTTTGACTTGCAGCTGAAGACACGAGGCATCCATTGCACAACAGAATGGAGCGGGTTTGTATGCTGTTAATTTAGCCAAACTTAAGCTAGGTTTCTCAGAATTCCCTTCCCTGCTTCATTCTGGGTTAGCATTGGCTCTGTGATCTTGCATGAGATTTGGAAGGTGGAAATGAAGCAGTAATTGTCATATTCTTTTTACCCTCAGAAGGCGTGGAGGACATCAGGCACTGTTGCAGCTATAGCTATTGTATATATTGTACATATCGCCTTGCTGACATGGGGCAGTAGCTGAACCTGTAGCTCTTCTGGGTCGCACTAAATCTTCCCTTTCAGCTTCTTCAATTCCTGAGCCAGGTGTGTGTGTAAAAGGACACCAGCTTCTCTTACAGGACACCCCAGTGTTGAAGTTAAAGGCTTAGAAGCTGTAAGAAGCCATGTGGGTTTCAGCTTTTCTTGTGGGGTCCAGGTTACCCTTCTAGGTTTATCCCTGTTCTCTTCCATTTCACATTCACCTTTCCTTTGCAACCATGATTCTACTGACCCAGAGCAGTCAGTCCCCAACACCAGGGGCGGGAGCATCAGTCATACATATATCACCGAACTACTCCCATAATTGTGTAAGATCAAATCCCCACGATAAATCCCACGTTTCATGTTATTCCTTGTGGCTCTGCTTCTCTGGCTAAGACACAGAGGCAGTGTGGTCCTGTGGTCAGTAGCCTCCTGCACAGGAAAAACGATTCTGAGGGTCCAGGTGCTTCCTAAAAGGGTAGAATCTGCTGAATTCCAACAATTTCATAAGCACGGGTATCTCCTGATAAATCTTTTTGTTCTTTTACCAGCCAGAATACTTTCTGTTGTCCGTTACAGAACTTTGCTGATGAAGGTATTATTATTACCAGTTTAGCTGTGGTTTCTGTCTTCACGGAGCTTACGGTCTAGCAAAGGAGAGGCTATTGTAAGTGTGATGTGTTCCACTGAAAAGATTTCCTTTCATTTTTATTGATACTTTTTTTTTTCACTTCCTAGGAGGGAAGTAGTCTTTTTCCTTTGTTACATCAAAAGAAAGCTGAGGCAGAGGGCATCTTGTTAAAATTCATGTGTAAGTTTGATGTGAGAGCCAGTGTCTCATTGCACACTAGCTCCAGGATTTGGGGAAGTGTTGATTCAGAGTGGCAGCTGCTTAAACACTGGGTTGGGAGAAAGTGCTTGGAAATATTTTCTCACCAAACACGGTAGTGAAAGCAAATATCTGGTTTGGAACCTTTCAAAAGAAAAGAAAAACCAACCAACTAACAAACCAACCAACCAACCAACAGGAAAAAAAAACTATTAGAAAGCCTGGCACCAATAGATAAGTAGATGTAACTTTCCTATCATATAAAGTCACAACCAAATTCTGCTTTCTATTTGTGGTCGATTTTTACCTTTCCAGATGTAGCTGAATGGTATTATGATAGGAGTATTATACTGAAGATTATAAATGGACATACTCAGACTAAAATATAAGCTACTATTTTGAAGTTGACATTACCATTTGAAATTTCTAAAGCTGTAATAACATTTTACATTCTGTTTTTTTTCATCTAGCAGGATTTTATCCCATTTTGTAAGTAACAGTATGATCAGACCTCTCCTTAGATCTTTCAGTCATAAAGTTGTTTCATCTAACGTATTTGTCTCCCAGCAAGATTAAACATTGAGGAGAATGGAACAAAAAGAAAACAAGCATCTTTCCCTCCAAAATCCCAGGGCTACGGAGCTCTGATTTTAGTCTCTATGTCCTCCTTATGCACCCATGAAGTTCTCTGAATACCTTGCCCTGGTAGGCATTACTACCTGCCAAAGACTATTTATTCCTGAAGTTAAGCTGCCGATTTCCCAGTATGGAAACAATGAAGTTGTCACAAAGTTGATGTCACCAACTCAGGAAAGGGTGGGAGCAGCTCACTGGATCAGGCGGCGGTCTTTAAGGAAAGGAACAGTGGTTAGGTGGTTTGCAAGCTCTTGCCACGCTGTTTCAGGATGAAAGATTTAGCTGGAATGGGAATTGTTTAGTAGGCACTAGCCCTGTGCTACACATTTGAACATTATGTCATTCACTCATCAGTACAGTCTCCAAAGACTAGCGTTATGATGCATCATTCTCTGTTTCACGAAGAAGAAGGAAATTGATGCTCAGAGAGGTTAAGAACTTGCTAGAGGTTGTGTACTGACAAGTGGTGGAGTCAGATTCATGTCAAGTCGCTCTTTTACTCTGCTGCTGCCTTGAGAGGAGATGAAAGCCTCTTAGCTCTTTCCCCCTATTCTTCAGCCCTACAGGCTTTTTTTGGAGCAGGTTCTTGCTTTTGTGGCTTTTGAGATGGTAAAAAGGATTTAAAATCGTGTGTCTACCCCCAATCTGAGTTCTTGCAATTAAATAAAATCTAAAACCACTAATGGTGATTGGCTGAATAGGCTCAATAAATCAAATTAAATGAAATTCTCATTCTTTTGTCCCTTACAAGCTTTCTGTAGTTTAAAATAGTGATATCCAAAATACACTTAACAGAATTACATACCTGTTTCTCAGGAGAGAATCCTGCAAAAGTGATCTCTGCTTTTTGCTTGGGGAAGGAACGTGAGAAGCATCTGACAGAATGGATAGCAAATGTGTGGGTGGCAAGGGGGTGGATGGTGGGCACCTTGGAAAAAAATTGTTTTAAACCAATTTGGAGTATGGAACATATTAGATGCTCAAATATTTGTCTACTAAATAAACTAAAATATATTTCTTTCACCTCTATCCCAGCTACCTCTTCTCAAGAACTCTTCTGTCTAGATAATGACTAGCATATAAAAGTTTTAGCATGTACTTCTTTAGATTAATAAAATATTTATTAATTTGCTCAGCAAATGTTTCATATATGAATAAAAATGTTTCCGGTTTGCGATGTGCAGGATTCTCTACATGTCTCTTAGATTAAGCTTGTAAAATTATGTTGTTTGAAATTTCTAAATCTCACTTTTTATCCCTGCTTGATCTATTTCCAGTATGGGGCTTTTAAATTCTCTCGCTATCATTTATTGTCTAGTTCTCTTTTATTATTCTGTTAGTTTCAGCTTTATATACTTGAGGACAAATTCTTAGATGCATACATATTTATTGTGACAGTACAATGCTCTTTGTTTCTTATTTAGTTCTCTTCTTCTTTTAAATTATTTTTTCCAAAACATTTACTTGTTTGAAACATGAGCTTTCTTTTGATTAATATTCTCATGACATATCTTGCCCTGTATTTCCAAACTATCTGTGTACTTTTATTTAAATATGTTTCCTGTGAGCTATATATTTGTATATATTTCATAATATCAAGCTAAGTGTATATATATATGTTGATAATATCTGTTATTTAATAGATGGTTTAATCTATTTAAATTTATTATGATTATTGGTATATTTGGACTTGTTTCTACTATCTTGTGTTTTCTTGTTATTGTCCTTTCTTTTTGCTTCTTCCTTCTTTTCATTCTCTCTGTTTTTCTCTTTCTTCAAAAATAATAGTTTAAAAATTTATTTATTTTTAAAATTCAGTGTGATTAGCATATAGTGTTATATTAGTTTTGGGTGTACAATATAGTGATTCAACAATTCTATATATTACTCAGTGCTTATCATGATAAGTATACTCTTAATCCCTTCACCTGTGTTACCCATCCTCCACCCACTTCCCCTCTGGTAACCATTAGTTTCTTCTTTATAGTTAAGAATCTGGCTTTGTGTTTGTTTCTTTTTTGTTGTTGTTTTGTTTTCTTTCTTAAGTTCCATACATGAGTGAAATTATATGGTATTTGTCTTTCTCTGACTTATTTCACTTAGCATTATACCCTCTGGATCCATCCATGTTGTTGCAAATGCCAAAATTTCATTCTTTTTTATGGTTGAGTAATATTCCATTGCATATATATGCCACATTTTCTTTATTCATTCCAAAATGATAGAGTCTTATACATTCTCCCACTTTTTGTTCCTATCCTGGTTTAGAAGTTAAATTATATATGTATACACACATATGTATATGTACATGTGTTATATATGCATACATACTTGTATACAATTCTATATATAAGGATGTATACACACATCTTTGTGTCTCTATATACCTACAGAGATTCTCGTCTATATTGAGTCTATAGGCATTCTTTTTTTTTTTAAGTTTTAAAACTTTATTATTTTATTTATTTATTTTTTCTTACAAATAGTTTATTGTCAAGTTGGTTTCCATATAACACCCAGTGCTCATCCCCACAAGTGCCCTCCTCCATGCCCATCTCCCCCCTACCCCCCACATCCATCAGTCCTCAGTTTGTTTCTCAGTATTCAAGAGTCTCTCATAGTTTGCCTCTCTCCCTCTCCCCCACCATTTCCCCCCTCTCCCCCATGGTCCTCCATTAAGTTCCTCCTAATCCTCCTATATGTGCAAATATATGATATTTGTCCTTCTCTGCCTGACTTATTTCACTCAGCATAACACCCTCAAGGTCCATCCATGTTGCTACACATGGCCAGATTTCATTGTTTCTCATTGCCATGTAGTATTCCATGGTATAGATAAACCACATCTTCTTGATCCATTCGTGCATTGATGGACGCTTGGGCTCTTTCCATGTTTTGGCTATTGTTGAGAGTGCTGCTATGAACATTGGGGTCCATGTGCTCCTATGCATCAGCATTTCTGTATCCCTTGGGTAAATTCCTAGCAGTGCTATTGCTGGATCATAAGGGAGTTCTATTGTTAGTTTCCTGAGGAACCTCCACACTGTTTTACAGAGGGGCTGCACCAGTTTGCATTCCCACCAACAGTGTAGGAGTGTGCCCGTTTCTCCACAGTCTCGTCAGCATCTAGAGTTCTCTGATGTGCTCATTTTAGCCACTCTGACTAGCATGAGGTGGTATCTCAGTGTGGTTTTGATTTGTATTTCCCTGATGAGGAGGGATGCTGAGCATCGTTTCATGTGTCTGGTGGCCATCTGGATATCCTCCTTGGAGAAGTGTCTGTTCATATCTTCTGCCCATTTCTTCACTGGGTTGTTTGTTTTTCGGGTGTGGAGTTCGGTGAGTTCCTTATAGATTTTGGATATTAACCCTTTATCTGATATGTCATTTGCAACTATCTTTTCCCATTCCGTTGGTTGCCTATTAGTTTTGTGGGTTGTTTCCTTTGCCGTGCAGAAGCTTTTAATCTTGATGAGGTCCCAATAATTTATTTTTGCTCTTGATTCCCTTGCTTTTGGGGATGTGTCAAGTAAGAAGTTGCTGCGGTGGAGGTCAAGGAGGTTGTTTCCTGCTTTCTCCTCTAGGGTTTTGATAGTTTCCTGTCTCATGTTCAGGTCCTTTATCCATTTTGAGTTTATTTTTGTGCATGGTGAGAGAAAATGATCTAGTTTCATTCTTCTGCATGTTGCTGTCCAGTTCTCCCAACACCATCTATTAAAAAGGCTGTCTTTTTTCCATTGGATATTCTTTCCTGCTTTGTCAAAGATTAGTTGGCTCTATACCTTTCGGTCCAGCTCTGAGTTTTCAATTCAATTCCATTGGTCTATGTTTCTATTTTTGTGCCAATACCATACTGTCTTGATGATGACAGCTTTGTAGTAGAGGCTAATTATGTCTGAAGGTATTTTTATTTTGTTCATACTCTTCAAAGACAATTTTACTGAATATAGAATTTTAGGTTGAATGTTATTCTCCCTAAGGTTTTAGAAGATTATCTTTCCATTATTCCACTATTATTCCATCATTTTCTGGCATCTATTGCTGCTGATGTGAAATCTAATGACAATGAAAATACTTTAAAGAATGTTGATAGTTATTACTTTTTCTTTGGTAGTTCTTAGAAGTTTTCTCTCTACATATTAATATTCTGCTGATTTACTCTGATGTGTCTCAATGCAGAGTTATCTTAGTTGTATTTAGAGTGCTGTTTCAATAAGTGATCATAGCCTTCTTCAAACTTTAAGCCATTTTATTCACTCTGTCTTTGAATATTGCATCAGCACCATTGCCTCTGACACCCTTCCTGGAACTACTGTTAGAAGCTGGAGCCTCTTAGTTTGTCCTTCATGTCCTTTATCTACTTTTGTCTTTCTAAAAATTTCTTTTCATCATGTTATTTTGAATTTTTGTGAATTTTTCAGTACTCTAAACTAATTTAATAATTTTCTATGCTGTGTAGACTTTCTCATGTTCAAATTTTAAAATATTGGTGTTTTTTAATTTCTAAGATTTTAATTCATTTCATTTGTTTCATTTATTTGACTTTGTTTCAAAACTTCCCTCTTTTAAAAATGGATGTTATTGATTCAGTGACCTCTTCGAGGACTTTATGCATTTGCATTAATGTTTGTTTCTTCTAGAACAGAATTTCTCAGATGCAGCACTGTTGGCATTTTGGGCCAGACCATTCTTTGTTCTGGGCTGTCCTGTGCACTGTAAGATGTTCAGCATCCCTGGATTCTGCATGCAGGATGCCAGTAGTACCCCAACCCCTACCAGCTGAGACAACCAAAAATGCCTGCAGCCATTGGCAAATGTCCCCTGGTTGACAAAATCATCCCCAATTGAGAACCACTAATCTAGACTGAATTTTTGCTCTGCTTTTTTAAAAAAATGTTTATTTATTTTGAGAGCAAGAGAGAGAGACAGAGAAGAGATAAAGAGAGAGAGTGTGCATTTGAGTGCAAACATGGGAGGAGCAGAGAGAGAGGGAGAGAGACAATTCCAAGGAGGCTTCACACAGCACAGAGTCCGATGTGAGACTCGATCCCATGAACTGTGAGATCATGACCTGAGCTGAAATGAAGAGTTGGATGCTTAACTGACTGAGCCACCCATGTGCCCCATGCTCTGCTTTTTTAAAAAAGTAATTTTCTCAGTGTTTATTTTCTGCATACATTTAAGAATTGACATGCAGATTCACTGTCTCCTACTCTCTGCTTTCTAACAATTTTGCAGTCACTGTCACTGCAGCCTTGTCTGCAAACCTGAAGTGTTTCTGTTTCATGGTGATATTAAAGTTATCATAGATTCTTAAACACTGAGTGGCTAGGCTCAAGTCCTAGTCAAGAGTCTGCGTATGTTTCCTTTACCTCCCTGGGCATCCAGCTTCTTACAAGCCATAGCCTCACAGAGCTGTACGTGACGGTTTTTCTCACTTATTTTCACAGCATGCTTTTATGCAGTGAAACTTGCTGCATTCCCCACCTATTTTTTTTTTAATTTAACATTTATTTATTATTGAGAGACAGAGAGAGACAGAGAATGAGCTGGGGAGGAGCAAAGAGAGGGGAAGACACAGAATCTGAAGCGGGCTCCAGGCTCTGAGCTGCCAGCACAGAGCCTGACGTGGGGCTTAAACCCACAAACTGGGAGATCATGACCTGAGCCAAAGCAGGACGCTTAACCGAATGAGCCACCCAGGTGTCCCAGTGCATTCCCCACCTCTTTATTGTGTATGGGGCTCAGAATCCCAGACGTCATGGCCTACACCTGTGTCCAGAGTCTTGTAGACTCCCCAATTCTCACTCTTGTCTGGTTTTATTTCACAAAGATGCTTATCATGTTTGTAAGCATGGTTTTGTGTTTTGATGTTCTCTTTCCATAATTTATTTATCAATACTATGGTTGGAACATGCTTATGGAGGATGAAGAGAGGCTCAAAGTATGAGCTTAGATTGAAACTGTTAAACTAGGATGCCTGAGTGGCTCAATTGGTTGAGCCTCCAGCTCTTGATTTTAACTCAGGTCACAATCTTGCAGCTTGAGAGACTGAGCCTCACGTCAGACTCTGTGTTGTCAGTGCAGAGCCTGCTTGGGGTTATCTCTCTCTGCCCCTCCCCCATGTGCTCTCCCTCTCTCTCTCAAAATAAATAAATATTAAAAAAAAAGAACCATTAAACTATATTTTAAAATTCATGGTTGCTAAAGATTATATAATTTTTGGTGACTCTAGTCTGAGATTTCTCTATCTCAGAATTCTTGGCACTTTGGGACAGGTAAGTATTTGTTAGGGGGAAGGGGGCTGTCTTGTGCATTTTAGAATATCTCGAAGTATTCTTGGCCACATTCACTAGATGCCAGTAGCTACTCGCTCCCTACCAGTTGTGATGAGCAAAAACGGCTTCAGATCTTGCCAAACATACCTGGGGAGGGTGTGGCAAGATTGCCCCCAGTTGGAAACAATTGCTCTTGTCTCTGAATATCTCTTCTTCTTCTGTCTGTCTAACTCCTGGTCATTTAAATCACTGTTTTATTCCTTATACGCATAAGGAAAATTTAAACTGATTTTTTGTTTAACTTTTTAGGGTATATGTTGCTACAGCACTGGACTTCTAATGCATCCAATTAACAAGGATGTTGAGATGATGCTCTGGTTTTGATGTTAGTTGCAGCAGAACATACATGACTTGGAAGAATATTCTAGAGGGTATCAGATGGACATAAATGGCAGTGGGCTTGAACACTTGTGATACGTCCTTTACCTTATTTTGTTCAAATTTCCTTGACAGGACTGCATCTAAGATACAATATCATTTTCACAAATAGTTTCATTTAATTAAAAAATTTTAATATTTGTTTATTTCTGAGAAAGACAGAAACAGAGTGTGAGTGGAGGAGGGGCAGAGAGAGGGAGACACAGAATCTAAAGAAGGCCTTGGAGCCTGACATGGGACTGAAACTCACGAACCGTGAGATCATGACCTGAGCTGAGGTCAGATGCTTAACCCACTGAGCCACCTAGGCGCCCCAAATAGTTTTATTTAATAAATGCTCTCTGCATCTTGCTCATTGTTGATAGGACAATTCTGTCAAGTGATGGTTTTTGGTGAGAAGACATGGAGGCTGAGGTTGTGTGGAAGGTTCTTCATTTCTCCAGGTCAGCTATGGCAGGGCTGATAAAACAACTTAGTTGTCACTAATCTTGCCCCTTCCTGAGTGCTGTACTCATTCTCTCAGGAAATCTAAGACTGAGGCTTGGTTTCAACATGTTGAGAGTTTCATTCTGCATGAAGAAGAACAGTTCTACCTCTGTAGATGAAGGACTAGGACATAAGCCTCTCTGGTCCTGGGTGAGGTCTGAGCATGTAGACACTAGGTACATTACTGCAGGGGTGGAGCCATGATACAGAGTGCTCAGCGGGGTGCCTGGAAAGGGGCAGCTCTTGCTGATGCTGCTGGCAGGGATCAAACAGGTCCACCCTTAAGAATCAAAGCCAGATTGGAAAGGGAAAAGAACAAAGTGAGCATGTCCTCTCACAAAGGGACCCTGGCCTTGGAACAGAGGCTGCTCTGTCTCTGTTGTCACGATCTTATAGAGGAAGTTCTTTCTAACAAACACTCACTATTGTCCTTGTTTTGTTAGGGAAGTCGTTTCCTCAAGGTCCAGAGTGTCGTGTTCCACTTAGGAATTAGATGGCTGTGTGAACTAAGGTGTGGTTTTGTGACCTTCAGGACTCACGGGTTATGAGTGGCAGTGTTGTTGTAGATTAGTCCATTGCCAAGAAATATTTCCTCTCCTCATGAGTCTTTATTTTACTAGCTTCATAGGGCCTCAAGCCTCAGAATGCAGGCTTTCTTTCTTTCTTTTTTTTTTTTTAACCAGAGAGAGAGAGAGAGAACTGCCTTTTTCTACTTGTGACCATGAGGAAGCTTAGAGCTGTAACACCTCAATGGCCTTCTCCAGAGGGTTGTTTACTAGGATGAACATCACCTTGCCTTCACTTACTCAGTTTTAAACACTCTTTCTCTAAATAAAGGTTCTGATTTCCAGGTCACAGTTTCAGGTGTGGTGCTATAATAGTATTTAAACATTTATATAAAGTATGTTAATGTATCGATGTAAAAGTACCTTAATAAAACATTTAAATAAATAAAATATTTGTTGAATTAATAATATATTATTAAATTTCCATGTGATCCTTGATCCCTGAAATTTCCAAAGTGCTCCTTGATCCCAGAAACATACCAAAACCAAACTCTTTTGTTCTAAAATACTATTTACCTACATTTGAATTTTTCTCATAGCAATTTTTTAAAAATCTTCCCTTCCATTGAGGTAATACACATTTGAGAGGACCTGTTTACTGGATTGTAAGTTTTTAGAGAGCAGGATTCATAGTTTGTTCATTGACTTTGCTCAACCTTGACAAGGTTTAACCAGGGGTGGGCAAAAGAGATTCTTAATAAATACTGATTTTAATTATTTAATTTAATTTAAGTATTGGAATTAATTTATTATTAAAAGGAGAAAGAGGAATCATGCACACAAGTCTCCTTAATCTCTCCATTATTTCCCCATTCTGTGCTGTTAATACAAGTACTTAGCTTCAGGGGTCAACAATACATGAGAACCCAATCCTGAAACATCCTTATTTGTAACCTATGTTGAGTACTTTCCTTCTACGGCTTATCTTCAAGGCTAAGACAGACAGCAGATACTCCACTACTTGGCTTGGCTCCTTGTGTGTGATACAGACACACACAATTGCCTGAATAAGTCGTTTCTGTGCCCCAATGTTCACATTGTCTTCACAGGCAGGAAAGGAATCTTCCAATATCACTGATACAGTGCTTCCATGAATTTTCCATATGGAAGTCTTTTAGTTGGGGTTCACCCAGAGAAGCAGAACCACTATGAATGTTATCAAATCAGAGATTTATTATTGGAATTAGACTTTAAAAAACTGTGGGAGGAGCTGAGGGAGTGAACTTCAAAAAGGAGAAGCTGGAGGTTGAGAAAAGAGTGACTAATTCTTCCTCTTAAAGCGCTTTCACAGGTGAAGGAGTTGTAGGGAGAACCTTAGAGGCTAAGCATGTGTACCCATTGAAGCAGGAAAGGGAACAGGAATTTGTCTGATGTCTTTGGAAAGCTGCTGATCTGTACACCTACTACTGCCTCAGTGGGTCCAGAGCTAAGCATCTAATGGCAGGCATGAGGCCATCATTTGTCAGCAGGGTCGGCAGAGAAAGAATTGATGGATGTGTATAGTAAAGGAGAAAAAGACGAGGTGGAAGCTTCTGGACAACTCTGCCTCTCAATATAACCCACTTCAATGACTTTATGAGAGAAATGTGCACTGCCTCACTTCTACCTACTAAATCTCACACAAGTTTCTCTTTTGGGCAACTTTAGCCTTGGATCATAAAGAAAGGAGATTCTGGGGACCTTTGTTTCTAGCTTAGTAGGGTTGATAATAAAATGATCCAGGGCAACAACAGTGTTCTACAACAAGTGGAAAGGGACATACGTATAGTCTTATGCCAAAAAATGCCCAACATTCTTACAGTTTATGGGAAGCTACAAAAACATCTAATTACTATACACATTGGTCTTTTGCTAGTCCATTCAGATTCAGCTCTAGGTGATATGATTGATTGTATTTTATTAAGATGACCATGCAAATATGTTTGTCCAATTTCATGTGCTCTTCTTACAGCATGACTTACACTCTCCTTGCCGAGAGGTGAGTCCTTGGCCCCCAACTTGAATATAGGTTCTGATCAAGTATGACAGAAGTGAAGCTTTGTGATGTCTGAAGCTAGGTCATAAAAAGAGATACAGTTTTGATCCCCTCCCACCCTTTCTTTCTCTCCTCTCTCTCTCTCTCTCTGTATCTCAGGATGTTTACATACGGAACCCAGCCACCATGATATGAGGAAATCCAGGCACTTGGAAAAGCCACATAACACTGTTCTAGCCCCTTCTTAGCCTTTCAGTCACCTAGCTGAGGTCCAGACACTGTGGGCAGAAACAAGCCATTCCCCATTGTGCCTTATGAGTTCCTTATCCACAGAAACTCCTGAGAGATCATAAATGTTATTACTGTTTTAAGTCACAAAGATTGGGGTAACTTTTTATGTAGCAATAGATAACAAAAACAGGTGGACCCTGGAAAGTTCCTCTCCTGTGTGTTCCCCCAACTCCCATCTTCCCTTTATAAATCTCTGCCATCATTCCTGGTTCTGTCCTGCCCCCATCAAGATATTTCCAAACTCAGTAGTACCCATTTTCAGTTTTATTCTAGGAAAACTAAGAAATAGCCCTGTAGTTGTTAGTTTGCAACTCCTGTAAACCAACAGTTTTTTCTCAGTAACACTGAGCACCTCTCACAGCATAACTTTCATGTTATTAGGTTAGGCAACATATCCTGCTCCTCCCTAGGGTATGAGGGTGTGAGTATGAGGAAGGACAAAAGGGAAAGAAGGAAGAACCCCTTTCTGACACCACTTATGTGGCCAAACAGGGATTAGACATAGTAACACTCAATGAATATGTGTTGAATAAGTTACTAAAAGAAGACTTGGCCATTAAAAGAAGACTCACATGGATCAATGGTGGGCTTTGCTGAAATTTATGTCAAAGATAGAGTAGGTGTTGGGTGATCCAGGAGCTCTTCCCCACAGTAGAAAAGTTTGAGAGGTCCAGTTGAGCTTCATCATAAGTAGGTGGGCCTGAAATAGTTGCGTCTGTTCTAAGGCAGACTAAGGTATCTGTTAAGGGTCTTTGAGGGGACGTAAGTGGTTGTTGCTCCTATGCAACCCAAAGGATTTCCTTGATTACCAACACCCTAAGGCTAGGTTATAAATTCTGGGAGTATTCTGGACTATAGTGAGAAGCCCTATAACCCTACAAGCCCCAGCATCCATGTTCTTCACCAATAGAGCACTATAGTTTACTATGAAAATCATATGACCAAGTAAGTCTGCTGTTCTCAGGTAGATTTTGCTCTCATGGTTCTCTAAACTAATATTATTTAAGGATGGAGGTTTTAGGAATCTTGAACAACATGGGCTTTGATTGGAATTTTGTGACCAGTATTTAAACATTGTCCTTTGTGCATGATAATAATATGGGTTGAGGTCTGGGTGAAGCTGGTCAAGGTCTTGGTTCTGGAGTTAAAAGTCCTATGTTCTTTGCACTATTGCCTACTGAGATGTTGAACAAGCTACTTAGCTACTTTAAACTTTCGTTTCATTATCTTTTGAATGAGGCTAATAATGGTATCTGGGTTTATTGTGTAGATTAAATACCATTATATATTATGTCATATATGACATTATACTATGTATCTGATGCATAGTAAGCTCTGATTAAATAGTACCTCATACTTTTATCATTATAAATGTATTCTTTGGCAAAGACACTTCCTATTCAATTGTCCTTTGAAAACACCAAACCCTTTCATTCTGATGGATTCAGTTTTCCTACTTCCTGACTTTCTCTACAAAGGAAAGTGCTATCAATTCATCTTTTGAGTTCAACCTCCCTAATGAAGTATGTCTCCAACACTTTCATCTCACTCATATCTTTTCTTTCTTGATGTTCCTATCATCTGTATTACTAAGAGCTATACCATACTATTTAATTCATTACTACTTGTTTTTCCTCATGTGGCTCTGGTTGTGGCCTTTTCTTCTTAATAGAATTTTAAGTACCTAGAGAACAGGGATCATGCCTTATACCACATTTGTGCTATCTGAGTATTGTATATGGGGTTGGGCAAAGAGCCTGTGCTCAGTAAACATCTGTTGATTTTACTCTTTATTCGGAAGGCGATAAAAACAATATTCTTCTGCTGGAATGGATCAAAAGGACAGCTCATGAGATGTCACTGATAGCTCTGGACTGGGTCTAGAGAAATGATCCCTGGGCTTAATGAGGACCAAAAAGGATTCTGGCTGTACATCACATGTGCACAGGATATGTGAGGAGACCAGTGAACATTCAGTAAAAGAATCTGGTTTAAATAAACCAAATTATCACGTACCCTCTGCTCTGCCGCTGCTCATTGCTGATCTAAAGCCAGTGGTGAGTTGCTGGGGAGGTGGCGAAGCCTCAGATGCCTGGCTGTACGGTATGCACCATTAGTAGGGCTCTCTCTTTTCCAGCAGCTCCCAGGTTTCTAGCAGGCCAAGGGCAGGGCCTGGTCTAGAATAGAAAGTTGACAGACAACAGAACACCGTGCTTAAGCAGGACTGAGAGAATGGAAAAACTGATCCACAGGAGGTCCACCCTGCCAATTCAGCGGCAGTTGGAGGAAGTGCTTTCAAAATATAGTGTGTGGAGGCTGGCAGACCAGCACAGGAAGACATGCCAAAGCTTGCAAGCTCCCTATCTGAGACAGGGTGGATTCCATATGGCTAAATCATAGCTTTTCAAAAGGTATGGTACCTCCTAACTATCTTCTTTATCACTGCCAAGCTTTTACTATGGTCAGGACTAACACTGTTTAGACAGAGACCAAAGAGAGGAAAACAGTTCAGGTGCACAGGTTGAATGGACTGACTTATAGCTTACACTTTAAAAAATATATCATAAGAGATCCTACTTTATGCTAACTTTCCTATCTTCAGTGGACCCTCGTGCAAATGGGGAAATCTATGAATGCAACTGGATTGTAGAAGTTAAGCGCTTAAGTTTCATAGTCTTCCTACTTGCTTAGATCACTGAACAGGTGAGTTGAACGTGGCAACATTTCTAGTGCTTTGTGGTTTAGTTTCATAGATGACACACTCAATAACAGATGTCTAAATTATCACAGCTCACAGTGGCTATCCTATGGAAAGGGCTGACCTGTTTCATCTTGAATGGCAAGAAATAAACCCGTTCAACCAGATGACTTCATCCTTCTTCCAGTGACTGGGAGAAAATACAACGAAAGACTAACACATGAAAGAATGATGCCAGTTTCTCTAAAGGAATTTCTGGGGAATGGGTGGAGATAGTATTTTTGAAGGGGCAGATTATGACCTGCGTGGAAGACGTGAAGTAAAATTGTAGTTAACACTCACAGAGTAATTTTTTAACCTGAGGACTAAAGTAGTTGGTTCAAAGGAAAACAAATTCACTGATGCAAAACAGAGTTTACTGGCTTTCAGATGAGAGAGAAAATGGAGCCATTGTGATTTGGAAATAGCCGACACATTAAGTTTATTCTGCTTAATTCATGAAAATCTATTTTTCATAGTACCTCATTGACCATTTTATGGAAAAAAATGAAAAAGGCCTTCCATTTGATTCTGTAGGAACAGAAGTATGCCTTTTTTCACCTCAGTTCAGTCAAACATATGCAGAGGCTCTAGAGCTGTCACTGAGTGATTAGGAAACCTTTATGGATAAACCTGAATGAGAAAAGGAGACCAATTTTTTATAATACAGTGGAACAGATTCCTTTTCTATGCCATTGGCTTTAGGTTTCCTTGTCTTTCTAATGTCAGGTCTGTGATCAGATGACACCTGAAAAGCCTTTGTAAGGAAGATGTTACACTCTGACTTGTCACATGTGTAGTTCAAGTGAAGTGACAGCAGCACAAGAGAAAATTTAGGCCTTTTCTGCGAGCAGGAGACTTTGATAAACTCTTAGACTGCCAGAAGTGTTACCTTTTACTTAAGTCACTTCTTCAGTGAGCTGAGACACAGGCCATTTCCGGCCAGTGGGGTGACAGGAAACCTGATACTTTAGGGGGACTTGGGAGGTTTTGAAATGATTTTTCAGAACGTGAGAAATTTGTATGAATGTCCTGAAATATCACAGCATGAATATTTGTGTCAGTAGTACTTTTTGAATTCAAATGGCCATATTGGCAAGCAGTTCAGGAGTAGAGAGTAAAGTCAGTTTAGGAGTAGAGGACAGGTAGAATTAGGATGCAGAATTAATAATAGTGAAGTGTCCTTGAATGACATTTCGGCAAAACAGTGAGCTCTGAAAGAAAAAGACTTATTTTTAGGGTCTGGAGAAAACCAGAACAAACCAAATCATCCAGCTACTTATGTCAAATCAAATTTCAAAGCCAAGTACAATTTAAAAGTAAAAAAATAATGATAGTTGAAGATTTAAGCAAGAATTTTATAATCTAGGAATAGGGAACACTTTCTAAAAATGACATCTAAATTAGAGAAAGCCTATATCTAAAGAAAAAAAATCATAGATTGGTTACATGAAACTATTTCCATGCACTAAAGCACTATAAACAAATTTGAAAGAGAAATAAAAAGTACTAAGCTTTATTATATATGAGGTATTAGAAAAGAGGTTTAAAATCAATGAGGAAATAGTGGACACTCCTGGAGAAAAACAAAAGAAAGAATACATATGGCCATTAAACATAGGAAATAAAGTTTAAGCTCATTAATGATGAAATAAATGCAAACTAAAAGAACACTTACCATTTTCTCATGGAAAATATTTTAAGAACTGGTAATAACCAATATTTAGCAAGGCTGAGGATATGGGGCCTGTCAATCCACCGTAGGAGGGAATATACGATAGTACAAGTTGTATGAAGAACAGTCTTGCAACCATTGTTTCAAAATGTCAAATGCACATACTTTGTGACCCTGTATTTCTACTTTCAGGGATTTTTAAAGTATATAATCACACGGGGGGGGCGGGGGGGAAGCAAACATATGTATGCCAGGTGCTTATAGCTACTTTATTTAACATAACAGCAAATGGAAGCTACCTAATATTTCACAAACTAATGATGATCAATTTTAAAAAGTTAAAGCAAAGTCATACAATGGACTACTTGTTTTTTTTAAGATTTTATTTTTAAGCAGTCTCTACCCCCAAGATGGGGCTCTGAACACACAACCCCAAGATCAAGAGCCAAACACTCCACCAACTGAGACAGCTAGACACCCTACAATACATTTATTTATGTGAATAATTATATCTATGATATATTTGGTGAAAAAGGGCACAAAACAACACTTATAGTAAAATGTAATAATTTGACAGGGAACACTCAGGTTATGCAGACGAGTCAGCATAGGATTTTGCCCAACATTTTATTATGAAAATTTTTAAACATACAGAGGGATGAAAGAATAATAAACATCTATATATTTTCTACCTAGATTCAATAATTGCTAATATTTTGCCATACTTATTTCTCTCTCTGTGTACATACATACACATACACACACACCTGATTCATATTCATGAATCATCCCTAATAATTTATTAGGGCCTAGATTCTGCTTGAAGTAGTGAAGACTTCCATTCCACCAAAGGCAACCTATTCTATTTTGATTGTGCCTTCCCTTATTTTGCATTAAAATCTGCATTTCAGAGGGGGTTATTACGACTATAGTTTAGTTACCATTTTTTCCTCAAATAGAGAGTGCTGAAATAAAAAAAAAATAATCATTTAAGTTAAATCTCAATTCTGGTTTTTTGGTTATGAAATGTAGCAATAATAATGTCTTTGGCAGATTTGCCTAAAAGGAAAATCTGAGTAAGATTTTAGAAAGAGAAATCCCTACTAATCTGTCTTTCTTCCTCTGAACCTGAGAGGGGAAGGGGAGGAGCACCCCCTCACACAGATGTCTTCACCTACGGGACAGCTTTCCCTCAGACGGTCATGGCCAGCTACCACCAAGCAAAAACACTGTGCTCTGGGACTGTTCCAATCTGTCAGAGAGGCAGATGCTAGATAAGAAGAAGCTGACAGGCGTTCTGGTGTTGTTCCAAGCTTCCCTTCAGAGTTTAACTCCTTTGTCCTGATGTCCTCATCTCCACAAACCCTCCCTCCCAAATGGGCAGGGGAGAGATTGTTCTCTTGCCACTCTTCCTTGCTTAGCTGAGCACCTCCGTGTGGATTATTGCAACCAGCGTTCTTTTGTAATCTAACCTTCATAGAGCTTGTGTTTGTGTGCACGTGTGTGTGCGAGAGTTGGGGAGGGAGGGGACTTTCAGAAACAGGGACGCCGATGACCTGCCCTCATACCTCCTACAGTCTCCTCAGGTTCGGTCGGTCGTGGTATCCTCCCTTCTCTCTTTCTCGAGTTCCTATTCCTCTATTCCACTTTCTTCCTGCTTCCGTATCCATGTGATGTTCCTCTCCTTACTGGGGCTTTCTCTGGAGATTTTTCCTCTGTTAAAGATGTCGCTCATCTCCATTCCTTCAAGATTTGATTGTTCAATGATGAAATCAGATTTCCTGCTTCAGAGTTGTCTCTGAGTTTCTCTCACAAACAATCAGGTTCTTCCTAGTTCTGGCTTACCTCAGAATGTTCCAGTGGGGCAGAGGTTCATAACTCTCTCTCAGCAACGGTGCTTGGACTCAAGGTTAATGAATATTAAAGATTTGGACAGAGATTCAGGCACCAGGTTGAATGCCAGATTTCCTGCTCATTATTATGAGTCTTCCATGTTAGTGTGAGGATTGGCCTCCAGAGACTAGATTTTGAGTTAACAACGACTAAAAAGGGGTCAAGTCCCACAAACTGGATATAGTTTGAGTTGAAAATGGACACAGATAGGGGAAGGCTTTCAGTTTTTATTCAAAGTTTATTATAATCTTAAGTTGTTAAAGGTTGATACATTGTAGAAACTGGAAAACTGTTATTTCAGTCTTTATCAGTTCATTTATCATGATTTTCTTGTACTGTTTTATATATATAAATATATAAATATAAATATATATATATATAAAATATATATCCTATCCTCTATCTTCCAAAGAATGTCAAAATTTATGGTAAGGTCTAGAGATTCTTGTCTGTGTCATCATGTATTTATTTTATGGGTTATTCAAGGTTAGAATTAAGTACATGCTGAATTTCAGTTGACTTTCTCTAAAAAAATATAAAAATGAAAAAATATGAAAGGCATTGAATCATTGAGAAGGAAATGAAATAATAAAATTAAAGAATGTTTGTTAGATCTGCCAAAGTAGCAAATGAACCAATGCCTGGAAGATTTAAAACTTTAAAAAGATTCATACTGCAATGTTATATGGCAACTAAAGAGTAGTGAAAATGTATCAAAACATTTCAATTGAAGTATATACTAGAATTATTAATGAATTACATATAAAACACAACAAAGCTATGATAAAAAGTAATTTTAGACATTTACAGCATTTATACCATGTTTTAAAGATTTAAAAAAATTAAAAAAAATTTTTTTATATTTTAATATAATTTATTGTCAAGTTAGCTAACACGCAGTGTATATACCATGTGCTCTTGATTTCAGGGGTAGATTCCCGTGATTCATCACTTACATACAGCACTCAGTGCTCATCCCAACAAGTACCCTCCTCAATGCCCACTATGCATTTTCCCCTCTCCCCCAAACCCCCTCCCCCATCAACCCTCAGTTTTGTTGTCTGCTTTTAAGAGTCTCTTATGGTTTGCCTCCCTCTCTGTTATTTCCCCTTCCCTTCTCCTATGGTTTTCTGTTAAGTTTTTCAAGTTCCACATATGAGTGTATACTGTGTTTTTAAATGGATGGTTAAAAGATCTTTTAATGCTGAAGCAGAATGATCGTTTGATAATCTCTTAAGTCCTATTCTGGTATTTTATTTCTAGAATTCTTACCTATTATGTTTAGATTTTGTGTACATTTTATTAGTGACTGTCTCAGCACCAGACCTTATGTTCATATCCTTGCAGTAAAGATATCTACATATGAACAAAAAAAATGGTCTGTTTTGATTCAGCTTTTCACATTAGCAGAATATTTTTGCAAAAATATTTATTTCGCATTTATTGAAGAAGATAACCTTGGTTAAAATATATAAAAAAAACAGTGCTAGTTAAATCAACAGCTCTTCATTGAGCACTCACTACATGTACAGTAGCACATTACACACTGGGGAGACTGTAAAGATGTATAGCAGCCTCTGCTTCTAGGACTGTTCAGTCTATTACTTGCGTCCACACTGCATACATGTAAGATACGAAGAATAGTTGTGAAAGATAAATAATAATACAAGATACTATATAATAAGTGGCAAGTGTAGGATGCTGCCAGTGAGTGTAGTTCTAGGAGAAGCAGATGTTTTTTTTTTGTGTTGTGAAGATGATAGGGCATTTTCCAGAGGAGAGAAACTTTGAGAAAACCAGAGAGCGTTTTTTACTGAGAATGGGTATGCTGATGTACCACAGAAATCCCAGCTTAAGGAAAAGAGAGAATACATTTTTTTTCTTTCTTTCTTTTTTTTTTTTTTTACAAATAGTTTATTATCAAATTGGTTTCCATAAAACACCCAGTGCTCATCCCCGCAAGTGCCCTCCTCCATGCCTATCCCTCTCCCCCCCCGACATCCATCAGTCCTCAGTTTTTGTCAGCATTCAAGAGTCTCTCATGGTTTGCCTAAGAGAGAAAACATTTTAAAAATTAAATAAAAATTTTATTTGCTAACAGAACACAACTGCTTAAATGAGGATCCACCCAAAGCAGATGACATGAATTTTGTCCAAATCAAGACCCTGACCACTTTGCCCTTCCTAATGCAAGATGCTGTTGTAGGCTACTGTAACTAGATAATATGTTGTAAATTACTTTTGGATTTCAAAATTGTCTGGATGCATTTCTGCATAGCTGCTGCATCTTCTCTAGATGGTGTGTTGACTCAGTGATTTATATTCTTATGTACACATTTCATTTTTTTCTCACAGATACTTAACTAAGGGTGACCTCACCGGTTGAGTATTTCTTTGTAGAATTCTTTAACAGTGCTGCCCACACACATAAAAATTCAGAAGAGTTTACAGAAGAAAGTTAAATACCCAGAATTCCAGGCATGTTCTATACAAATATTTGCCTCTATGTGATCTTCACCTAATATGTCTGATTGGTGTTTACAAAATTATATTAACATTTATTTTTTACTTCATTGCCACTTATCAAACTGTTATAGACTTTAAGACTTACTGTTTTTCCAGTCAATTTTGTCCAAACCACCTTATTATTATCAAGGACCTTTTCCAACTGACTAAAGAAGGTAACAATTAACCCTATCATCCAGGAGCAAGGTCTTTTGAGATGGCAGATTTAAATCTTTCAGCTTTATTTCATACTTCAGTAATAGCTGTAATTTGGCTAAATAGTTCCAAGTAATTTCATCCAAATGAGTAGTCTCCAGGAGAGAGAAAATGCATTTACAGGCAAGGACTTTGTGTGAAAGTATGGAATAATTCTAAAATGGCACCTCTGAGATACAAAAAAATATAAGACAAATAGTGGAGATACCGACTTGGAGACAAACACAAGGCAGAAATACTCTTCTTTTCTTTTTTTTTTTTTAACTTATTTCTGAGAGAGAGAGAGAGAGAGAGAGAGAGAGAGAGCGAGCAGGGTAGGGTCAGAGAGAGAGGGAGACACAGAATCCGAAGCAGGCTCCAGGCTCTGAGCTGTCAGCCCAGAGCCCGACGCGGGGCTTGAACCCACGAACTGTGAGATTCATGACCTGAGCTGAAGTTGGATGCTTAACCAACTGAGCCACCCAGGTGCCCTCAGAAATACTCTTCTAACAGGGTGACTATAGAAACATCCATTAAGAGATATGTTGGGCAGTGAATTGCTAGACTTCAATTCAGGGCCTGCCTGGTGTGGAGAGAATTATCTATGGAATTCCCTTTCTCACTGATGCAAGGCTTTTTGTATATGGAAAGGGAATGGGATCTGCAGTATGACAGACCTGGGCTCAAACCCAGTCCCCATGCTGCTTCAGGAGCAATATGACCTTGAGCATATTACTTTGTCTCTTGGTGCCTCTGTTTTTCCATCCATGAAATGAAGCCAACACGACTTATCCTTGAGGGGAGGCCCAGAATAATGCCTAGAATAATGCTCTATAAATGTCCATCCCCCAATTCTCCCTTCCCCATGTTGAGCAAGTACTCAATCTAACACCTGCATGAGCAGCCACTGTCTACACACTTTGAAAATTCTTAGATAGATTTTAAAAATAAAATAAATCTAGAGGAAAGATTTTCACAAACCTGCACAGATAGATAGAAAAAGAAGTCAAGCAGGAGATGACTTTTATTCCAAAATGAAATCTTGGATGGAAATGAAGGAAACACAAGGTGGTACTGAAGAACAGTAGGTTGATTGTTAGAGTAATTAGTGGCAAAATTTCAATGTCAGGTTGTTTTTGGATCCCCAAATTACCACAGTAAACCTGTGTGAAGTTTCTCTCTGTGGGTGGCAGCTGCCCAGCTCCTGAGTGCAGATACTGAAGTGTCCTAGAGATAGGATATGATCCCACCTGTGCTGCTTAGGACCCCAGGCTTGAGGCTGCCTTATGGGCCCATAATGCTCAGCAAGAGTACTCCTGTATGTAAGTTAAGAAAGCCCTGGATGTTTTGAGGAGGCTGCCTCTATAACCCTGGTTAGAGTGTGATCTGATAGAAAACCTCCAAAAAATATTTCTTCACCTGCAGTCCCCTTCTTGGATGTTTTGCTGTTAGGCATTTGTTTCTTTGGGTGAAGGTATTATCATTTTCAGATGTTCTCTTTTGAAATGTAAGAATCTGTGAGAAATTTTAGTGCAACCAGTTTTTGTCTTATTCCTTTACTCAGTGCTAGTAGGTAGTGGGGAACCAACTTGAGCCTGAGCTTTGCTCCTCCCAGGTCTGAGACATGCTGGGTATGGCTGGTGAGATGCTGGGGCAGTTCACAGAACTGTTTATACAGGCTGAGCATGTCTGGGTGGAAACTTCATCCTAAAAGCCAAATGAGCCAGACCCCATGCTTGGCTGAGTCATAAAGTCTTAGACATTGAAGAGGAAAAATGATTTTGAGCATGAAAGTATAGTGTTTGTCTTTTGACAGGGAAAGAGAATCAGTAAAAATGGAAAAATCCCTTTCACTAAAAGCATAAACAGTGAAGTTTGAGAAACACCTGTGAGAATCCCTACCCTTAGAGATTAACCCAAGTAGGAGAGAGGCATTAGCCTCATTGCTCCGTAGATCACCTCGGAGGCCCTGGTTGCATGTGGATCGGTAGCCTGGGCTGGGTGGGACTTTCACGGACTCTGTGTGTGGGGCTACAAGCTTTATGTTAAGAGGTGGGAAAACCTGTCAAGTCTACTCAGGTCACAGATTACAAATGTATATACATGATCAGATTTGATATCATATATATAAGGAAAGAGAAAGCAAAGGCATAGATTTAAAATTCAATTATATTTCTATTCCCCTAGTGGTGGAGAGATAAGGTTCAGTAAAATACGGGGCCAAGGTGAAACACTGATTAAGAGTTAAAGCAGCTGGGAAAGGAGTACCCTCATTCTCTGTAGATCAATTTTGGTCCTGGAGTGATTTATTACAATGAAAAACAAACAACAACAACAACAACAACAACAACAAAAAACTAACTCATTAAAGATGCAGAAAGAATTCTGATGGAAATATCTATTTAGAAACATCTGTCAAAACTTGTCAGAAAATTTTACTGAAAAAAAGTAAAAAAAATAAAAGCATTTAGTAGATTCATGTACCGTGAGAGTGATCTTTGCTCTAAGGATTATTTGATTCAATTATATAATGAATGTAAATTTATTCCTTTTTAATTAGACATTTTTAATTTTTGAAAACGAAGTCAGGTTTATACAAAGTTGGGCACAGTGTTCAGTAAAGCTTATATTCTCATCATTGGCACTGTATGTCTGGTGACAGTAGTTTATTTTTTTTATTTTTATTTTTTTATTTTTTTTTTTACAAATAGTTTATTGTCAAATTAGTTTCTACATAACACTCAGTGCTCATCCCCGAAGTGCCCTCCTCCATGCCCATCCCCACCTCCCCCCCACATCCATCAGTCCTCAGTTTTTGTCAGCATTCAAGAGTCTCTCATGGTTTGCCTCTCTCCCTTTCCCCCACCATTTCCGCCCTTCTTCTCCCCCTTGGTCCTCTGTCAAGTTCCTCCTAATCCTCCTATACGTGCAAACATATGATATTTGTCCTTCTCTGCCTGACTTATTTCGCTCAGCATAACACCCTCAAGGTCCATCCATGTTGCTACACATGGCCAGATTTCATTCTTTCTCATTGCCATGTAGTATTCCATGGTATAGATAAACCACATCTTCTTGATTCATTCATCTGTGGATGGACACTTAGGCTCTTTCCATGTTTGTGGAGAGTGCTGCTATGAACATTGGGGTCCATGTGCTCCTATGCCTCAGCATTTCTGTATCCCTTGGGTAAATTCCTAGCAGTGCTATTGCTGGGTCATAAGGGAGTTCTATTGTTAGTTTCCTGAGGGACCTCCACACTGTTTTCCAGAGGGGCTGTACCAGTTTACATTCCCACCAACAGTGTAGGAGGGTGCCCGTTTCTCCACATCCTCGCCAGCATCTAGAGTTCTCTGATTTGCTCATTTTAGCCACTCTGACTGGCGTGAGGTGGTATCTCAGTGTGGTTTTGATTTGTATTTCCCTGATGAGGAGGGATGCTGAGCATCATTTCATGTGTCTGTTGGCCATCTGGATGTCCTCTTTGGAGAAGTGTCTGTTCATGTCTTCTGCCCATTTCTTCACTGGGTTGTTTGTTTTTCGGGCGTGTAGTTTGGTGAGTTCCTTATAGATTCTGGATATTAACCCTTTATCTGATATGTCATTTGCAACTATCTTTTCCCATTCCGTTGGTTGCCTATTAATTTTCTGGGTTGTTTCCTTGGCTGTGCAGAAGCTTTTAATCTTGATGAGGTCCCAACAGTTTATTTTTGCTCTTGATTCCCTTGCTTTTGGGGATGTGTCAAGTAAGAAGTTGCTGCGGTGGAGGTCAAGGAGGTTGCTTCCTGCTTTCTCCTCTAGGGTGTTGATAGCTTCCTGTCTCACGTTCAGGTCCTTTATCCATTTTGAGTTTATTTTTGTGCATGGTGTGAGAAAATGATCTAGTTTCATTCTTCTGCATGTTGCTGTCCAGTTCTCCCAACACCATCTGTTAAAAAGGCTGTCTTTTTTCCATTGGATATTCTTTCCTGCTTTGTCAAAGATCAGTTGGCTGTATACTTTTGGGTGGTGACAGTAGTTTAAATGATGAGGTACAATTCCTGGCTGGGATTTCTGAAGTCAAAACAGGAATGACTTCAAAATTCTCAAATGCTCAAATGATATGACAGGGGGTAGAAGAAAAACTGTAAGTTGTTTTAGTCACCCAGGTATTAGTATTATTTAAAATAGCTGAGAATAGGATCCTAGGAGTTGGATGGGACGGGAAAGAGAAAGAAGGCTGCTCGAAGAACTAGAAAGGACACAGGAGGAATATGGACCAGATGTGTGTGTTTGGGAGCTTCAGGCAGCCCGAGGCGGGGCAGCTGGGAGAAGTGTTCCTGGGGACAGGGAGCCAGGGAGAGGAGGGTCAGAACGGTGGCACCTCCTTTAACACCCAGCTTGGACACACCCCTTAGAGAGACTCATGGTTTCCTAGGAGATTCATGTGGCAAAGATATTCAATAATGTCTTAAAAGTTAGTGTCCTACTTCTTAGAACTCAAGCACTTTACCAAACATTTCATACAGCACTCAGTTACGATGATTGCATTTCCAAGAAACCAGTGCAGGTTTCAAGAGTTTTGAAAATTGGTGACTTGAGTGATTCTCTCTTCTTCAATTCAATGTAACAAACGTTGTTAGTGAGCATTATTATGTGCCAGGCACTGTGCTGGCCCCTACGGATAAGGAGATAAATAAGAAATGAATGCTTGAAGAATGATCTAGATGGATAGGTATACGGGTGGGGCTTGGGTAGAGACAGGCTTTGTTGAAGAGAAAATATTTGTCAGAAAGAACAGATCAGATAGAGCCATTGCTTCTTCAGGAAATAGTATAATTTGGTGAGATTTGAATATAGGATGTGGAAAAGAATCTAGTCAGAAAGTTAGTAAATATAAGTTTAGCTATTACTTTTTGAACATTTTCTTTGTATGTACAATTAGGTTAATGCCAGATTGTAATGCCTTAAATGTTATGTTAAGAGATTTATATTTATATGTTATTTGAGTAAGAGAAGGGTGATTCCCTGTGATAGAACTGGGAAGGAGTTCACAAAAGACTATAGCCATGTAATCATGGCTATAATCACAGAGTATTTTGTGTCAGGCATTTGGGCTAACTATGTTAAACATTTTTTTAGGTCAGAGTTTATTCTACTTGTATAATGAGATGTGATAAGGGACTTGAGTAGATACTTTTTTAACGTTTTATTTATTTCTGAGAGAGAGAGAGAGAGAGAGACAGCGTGAGCAGGGGAGGGTCAGAGAGAGAAGGAGACACAGAATCTGAAACAGTCTCCAGGCTCTGAGCTAGCTGTCAGCACAGATCCTGACACGAGGCTTGAACCCACAAACTGTGAGATCATGACCTGAGCCAAAGTCGGCCGCCCAACCGACTGAGCCACTCAGGTGCCCCATGACTTGAGTAGATTTTTAATGATGGGGTTAAAAAGGGGCAATGATTTATACATTTGTGGGGAAAGTATTTCAGAACCTTAATAATTCACTCACCACTCATTCATTCATTCAACAAACATTTATTAATGCACTCACTCTATGTGCTGGGAGCTATTCCAAGTGCTATGCAGGAAGGTGTCCTATTATTATCATTATTACAGATGAGAAAGTAAAAATCACAGAGAAATCAAATAACTTGTTCAAGGCCGGTGAACTACCATGTAGAGTCTGAACCAGACCATCTGTCTGGCCAGAGTTTCATTCCTTAACTCTCCACACTATGTCCCACAGGTAGATAAGACTTCTGGCCTCAAACATGTCATTTTTTAGTTGGGTACAAGAACATGGAAGCAAATAACTAAAATGCTCCAGGAGTATAATTCCAGTACACAAAGTGCCATGTGTTATTTCCAGTTTTAGACCATTATGAATAAAACCGCTATAAGCATCCATGGACAGGTTTTTATATGTGTGTAAGTCTGCTTCTCTGGGTTAAATGGCTGAGTGCGATTGCCCTTGCATTGTATGGTAGTCGCATTTAGTTTTTTGAAGAAACTGGTAAATTGTTTTCTAGAGGAGTTGTGTCATTTTACATTCCAAGTAGCAAAGTATGAATGATCTCTGTATCTTTGCCATTTGTGGTTGTCACAACTATTTGTTTTAGTCATTCTTTTTTTTTTTTTTTAAATGTTTATCTATTTTTGAGAGAGAGAGACACACACACACAGAGTGTGAGCAGGGGAGAGCCAGAGAGAGAGGGAGACAGAATCTCAAGCAGGCTCCAGACTCAGAGCTGTCAGCACAGAGCCCGATGCGGGACCCAAACCCACAAACTGTGGGATCATGACTTGGGCTGAAGTTGGCTGCTTAGCCAACTGAGCCACCCAGGTGCCCCTGTTTTAGTCATTCTGATAGGTGTGTGGTAATTGTAGTTTTAATTTGGCTTTTGTAAGGCTAGTGATGTCCACCATTATTTGTTTATTTGTCATCTGTAGATCCCCTTTGGTGAAATGTCCTCACATCTTTTACCTACTTACTAATTGGATTTTTTCCTGTTGAATTTTGAGAATTTTTAAAATATATTCTAGTTACTAGATACCAGTCCTTTGTTGGATATGTGGTTTGCAAATATTTTCTTCTAGTCTATAGCTTGTAAAGACAAGGTCTTTCACACAGAAAAAGGTTTCATTTTGATAAAGTCTGATTTATCAATTTTTTGTTCGGTACCAAGTCTAAAAACTGTGTCTAGTCTTAGGTTCTGAAGATTTTCTTATATGTGCTCTTCTGAAAGTTTTATACTTTTATGTTTTTTATTTAAGTCTATAATATACTTTGCATTAATTTTTGTATGAGGTAAAGCTTAGGTTACATTTCTTTTTTTCTGTTCTTTCTTTCTTTGCTTTCTTTCTTTCCTTTCCTTTTCTTTCTTCCCTTCCTGCTGCCTCCTTTTTTCTTTCCTTCCTTTGCCTCTGAATGTCCAATTTCTTCAGCATAGTTTTTTCAAAAGGCGATCTCTCCTCCATTGATTTGTTTTTCTGCCTTTGTCAGAATTCATTTAGGCATATTTGTGGGTGTCTGTTTTTTGGTTCTCTGTATGTTATGTTTTTGGTTCTCTGTTATGATCTGTGTGTTCATCCCTCCAGCAAGATCACACAGTCTTGATTACTACAGTTATATTAGAATTCTTAAATTCAGATAGACTGATTCCTCCCACTTTATTTTTTAAAAATTATTTTAACTATTCCAGTTCCTTTGTACTTCCCTATAAATTTTAGAACAATCTTGTCTGTATCTATAAGAAATTTTACTAAATTTTGATAAGAATTGTGTTAAATCTTGTATATCAGCTTGAAGAGATCTAACACCATTTTATGCTTAGTGTTCTAATCTGTGACTATGTTTATCTCTTCAATTATTAGATCTTCTTTAATTTCTTTCATAAGTGTTTTATACTTCTCAACATTAAGTCTTGTCCTTGGTTTACATCTAGTATTTTATTTTCTTGAGCAATTGTAAGTGGTATTGTATTTTCAATTTCAGCATTTGTGTTCATTGATAGTATAAAGAAATATAATTGTTTCATGTATGTTTATGTCCTCTGACCTTGCTAAACTCATTTATTAGTCTTAGGAGGTACTAGAAGTCCTTTTGTAGATTCCTTAAGACTTTCTTCATAGACAGTCATGTCATCTGAAAACACAAACAGTTTTATTTTTTCATTTCTGGTTTCTATGCCTTTCCTCCTCCCTCTCCTTCCTTAATGTACTAGTGAGAACTTCCAGAACTATAGTGGTAAGAAGGCTATCATTGCCTTGTTCTTTTTTTTTTTTTTTAATGTTTTATTTATTTCTAGGAGAGAGAGAGAGACAGCGTGAGCAGGGGAGGGTCAGAGAGAGAGGGAGTCACAGACTGAAACAGGCTCCAGGCTCTGAGCTGGCAGTCAGCACAGGGCCCGACGCGGGGCTCGAACCCACGAACCGCGAGATCATGACCCAAGCGAAAGTCGGACGCTTAACCGACTAAGCCACCCAGGCGCCCCTATCATTGCCTTGTTCTTGATGTACGTGGTGGTTTTGGTGGTGGTGATGGAGGTGTGTGCATTCAGCCTTTCATCATTACCTGTAGTTTTTTTTTGTAGATTTTACAAATCAAATTGAGGAAGTTCCACTCTATTCCTAGTTTTCTGAGAGTTTCAAAAATCATGAATAGTGATTTTTTTCAAATACTTTTTTGTATCAACTGATATGATCAATGTTTTCTCTTCTTTGGCCTGGTAATATGATGGGTTATATTGACTGATTTTTAAATATTGAACCAGCCTTTAATCACCAGAATGAAACTCACTTGGTCATAGTGTATACTTCTTTTTGTATTTTATTGAATTGTGTTGGGTAATATTTTATTAAGGATTTGTGTGTCTGTGTTCATGAGGAATATTGGTCTGTAGTTTTCTTCATTTTCTTTGTCAGATGATATCTTCACAAAATATTATTTCTTCTCTATTCTGTTTTTCAAAATAGAGTGTACAGAATTGGTGTTTGTATTTTTAAAGTTTGGTAGAATTCTTCGGTAAAACCACCTATACCTTGAGATTTCTTTTTTGGTAGGTTTTAGTTGGTGAATTCAACTGCCTTAATAGTTATAGGGATATTCAAATTATGTATTTCATATTAGTTTAGCTGTGGTAGCTTAAAGAATGGTCCATTTCATCTACTTTGTCAAATTTATGTATGTGGATTTAGTCATAGTATTCCTCCATTTTCCTTTTGATGTTTGCAGGGTCTGTAGTAATATCCTCTATATCATTACTGGTATTGATAATTTATGTCTTTACTCTTTACACTTTGTCAGTCTTGCTAGAGGCTCGTCAGTTTTATTGATCTGTGTAAAAATAACTCTTTGCTTCATTGATTTTTCTCTGTTTTTCTGTTTTTAATTTCAATAATTTCTGCTCTTATTATTTATTTCTTTTTGCTTATGTTGGATTTGATTTACTCTTCTTTTTCTAGGTTCTTGAAGTAGGAGATTAGATTATTGATGTGAAACTTTTCTTCTTTTCTAAGGTATGCATTTCATACTATAAAGTTCCCACTCAGCACTTGTTTAGCTGTGGCCCACAACTTTTGATATGTTGTATTTTCCTTTTCCTTTAGTTCAACCAAAGGAGACTCTTGAGACTTCTGCCTTCATCTATGAATTACTGTGTTGCTTAGTTTCCAAGTTTGTATACTTTCCCGTTATGTTTCTCTTACTGATTTATAATTTGATGATGGTTGGAGAATACACTCTGGATGATTTCAATTCTCTTAAATTTGTTGAGATTTTTTTGGACACTTCTGATACCAAATAGGTGGGTTCTCTATCCTACCTCTCTCCCCACACCAACCAATTTCCCAACTTTCTAGACATCAGCTGAGTATCATACAGTTTGATTTATTTCTGACACTAGTTAGTGTCAGACTCCACAGGTTTAAGGGCTTAGTTCTACAAGACTGTGCTCACTTCAGACACCAGTTGCAAGTAATGGGTCCCCAGGATACCCACACTTTTGTCCAACTTGGTTACAAGTTGCAGTTTGCCACAAGCCTCCCTCAGATTTGATAATTTGCTGAAATGACCCACAAAACTCAGGGAAGCATTTACTTATGCTTACCAGTTTATTATATACAAATCACTAGCTAGATGAAGAGGCAGAAAGAGCAAGGTCCAGAAGGGTCCTGAGCACAAAATCTTCTGTTCCCATAAAGTCAAGGCATACCACCCTTTTGGCATATGGATGTTTTCATCAACCCCAAAACTCCTGGAACCCTATAGTTTAGGAATTTTTATGCAAGCTGTATCCTTAGGCATGACTAGTTACTAACTCAGTCTCCACATCCTCTTCCTTCTCTGGAGAATGGAGGTTGGGGCTAAAATTTTCCTTCTCTGGAAAATGGAGGTTGGAGCTTTGTCTTTTTGATGAGCAGCTCCTATCCTAAAACCCTTCTGGAGCCCACTAAGAGTTTTCTCATTTGAACAAAAGAAATGAAGGGGAAGTCAAGACATTATCAGATGAAGGAAAACTAAGAGAATTTGTCATTAATGGCCCTACACTAAAATAATGACTACCCACATTTTTTTTAAATCACCCAGGAAATTCCAAAGGTTTTAGAAACTCTGTATCAGAAACTAGAGTAAAAACTCAAATATTAGAAAAAAATACTCCTAACATCCATATGTTAGGAAATTACAAGGGCTTTAGGAGCTATGTCAGGAACCAGGAACAGAGACTAAATATATATTTCCTCTAATGTCACACTTGCCCATATGACATTATTTGAAGTTAATATGCTGATACTGAGGGTTATAGAAATGAGGTAAGGAGGAAAAAAGAAAATGACAGTGGTTTGGATTAATCACCATAGAATATATAAAAAAGAGACAAAATAAAAGAAAGCTGGGACCCACTTATGGTTCAGAATCATAAATTTTTGGTAGCAAAAATGTTTTTCTGTTTTTTCCATTTTGTGCTTCCTCACACTCAACCCCTTCCACCTCCAATTTATTACTTTCAGAGAGGCAAGGATAGAATCCAGGTTCACAAAGCTCATGAATGGTGAAAGTTGATTCAAATCTAGATCTGTCTGTCTCCAAAGCCTATGCTAAAGTCTATCTAGGTTAAGGAACTGTGAAGTTGATATTGGGTACCTGGTTCCCTTAGAGGTGAATGTGGCAGAATTGAGGAGGAAAAAAAATGATAAAAGTGTAGATGTGAGCATTAGGGGAGGTGGAGAAGACAAAAAGAAATTAGAGGATATTTTTGTTAACCTGTATTGCAATTCACTATGTCAAGGTTTTATTTCTGTGTCAAGGGTTAATTTCCTTTATAATGAAAATAATACCTACATTATAAAGTTTTGTAAAGATAATGTGGTATAATAACTGTAAAGCATTTAGGGTAGTGTACCACAGTCATATATTTTCAAATTTAATACTATTAATGTCTTTTGAACATGATTGCTTTAAGTTTTCTGTTTAATAAAAGGAAGCCAAATTAGAATAATAGCAAATGGGTATTTTCTAAGAAGTGGAGCTCCTTAAAGGAGAACTGGAAAAATATATTTGCATTCATTTTTGTATGCATAAAACCCCCAGAAGAATAAACAGGAAATGTTAATGATAGTTCTTTGTTGCAGGGCGGGATACAGTGGTGCTGATGGTGTGCTTGTAGAACCAGAAAGGTGGGTTGGAGAGAGTGTTATTTTATAATTAAAAAAAATCTGATCCCTGTGTATATATTAATTATACAATTATTTTTAAAGGGAAAAAAGGTAGAATTGACAATCTTCAGAATTTACCCATTCCCTTCTCCAGAAGTGTTTAGGTTGAGGGTTCTTGCCCATTAACCAGGGAAGTTGTAGAGAGATATTCCTTCCATGAGTGAGAGGTAGAATTTGATGGCCTCAATTGTTCCTGTGTTGTGATTCCTAAGATGTGAGTGGATTCTCTCTTCTCTCAGCCTTTATTCAGGAAATATACACTAAGTACATGCTGTAGCGAGTCTTTTTATTTAGTGAAATCCAACAAATACTGCTACTAAGTGCATGATTTGTTTACTTTTTATGTTGACTAGATTACCTTTGTCAATTAAAAAGACTTTGCATTAGAGGAGAGAGTCTGCTACACCTAAAACTACAGAACTAACATTGAAAACATTGTTCTGCCAATATCTAAGTGCCGATATAGTCCCTTGATTGATGGGAGCAGAGTGACCTATTGACCCACATTGGCATTATCCAAAGGCCAAGGCTATATCAGTCAGTTCTGTTTTCATTAAGGAGACAGAGTGCCCAATATCCTTGTTCATCTAATAGTTTCATGCTTATATGTGGAAAGAATCTGAATTGGCTGCTTATCTTTCTTACTTGACTTTTGTTCTGACTTGTGAACCCTGTTTTGGATTCTAGCTCTAGTGTTATTGACCTCTCGTCTGCTGGCCCTGACATGAACTGTGGCTAGGTTTAATATTTGCTTTCTTTCTGTTCAGAATTATATTTTCTTTCCTGTTTGATTTCTGACAGGCTTTCAGAAAATTTTTTCAACTTTCCAAAAAAAATGCTTCTTGAAATCACTATTATGGAGGTGCCTCTATAATTATTTTGGCATTAAATTTCATTCTCTGTACAACGGTGGCATTGCCACATGATATAAAGGGACCCCTTGTTATTGTCATCTGGACAGCCCAGTCGTGTTGTGGACTCTTGGGACCTTTTACAGTGTGCTGGTATTGTAAAGAAATTTTATTTGTATCTTATTTTTTGGGCATAACTTACCAAGCTTGATAAAATAAAGCACACATATGAAGAAACACTGTGGATTTTCCTTCCTCAAATCAATTTTCCTTTCCCTCAGTTAAGTCTGGAAAATAAATATTACTAAGATAACATTGGGAAAATTTTTACCAGTATTGATGTTGTCTCACTAGTGAGTGGGTAGTGGTAAATGACTCACCTTTTAGAAGTAATTGAATCCTTTCAGGCACCAAGCAGTATGCCGGAGATATTCGTTCACTCTCAACTGAGTTAAGCAATTTATGATCAGATTTCTCTCAACTTCAAAAGCAACTGCTGCTAGATAACAGTCTGATCAAGCTTATTTTATGTGATATCCAGTGGAATTCCAATAAGCCTTAGGTCAGTTGGCTTCCACAGGACACATCTTGGCAAAATTTTTAGCAGCAACTTTTAAGAGACAAATGCTGTGAAATTTGAACACATTTTAATATTAAAAATCTGCTTTTATAACTACATATTTCCCCAGAGACTGAATTTTTATTCCTAATTGATTACTTAGTGCCATATGACTGGGCAAAAATTCCCCAAAGTTCAGTTTCCTCTTGGTCACATTTAGTTCGATAAGAATATTTAACTGAGGAGTATACCAGATATTTGCTGTGTCTTGTTCCTTGAAACTTAAATTATGTTTGAAAGCGTACTCAGAGTAATTATAGGATACTTTTTGCTTTGGATTTTTGTAGACTAGTAAATATCATATTTACAAGCGCTAAGACAAAAAAAAACATTAAAATCATTTTTATCACTAAAAAGGTAAAGCATCAGTATGACTATCATATACCTCAAAACCCATTATTTTAATTGAAAGAGGTAAGGAGAATAACTTTCACAATTTGCTTCTTTAGGCAAATGGCAGTTAGGCTAGTTATAGAAGTCTTGGACCTTGACTGACAATTCTATTATTTAATTTTAGCATTGACTGTTGCAGAAGATACTGCTAAAACTAGCTGATTTTAACTTCTCTGAAAGTCACTTGCTCAGAAACTTTGGAATTCCTTCTTTCTGTCCCATTAGCTTTCTTTTCTTTTGGAATTTCAGTTGTAAGTAGTTAGTTAGATTTTCTCACTGTATCTCTTATATCTCTTACCCTCTTTTCTGTATTTTTTTCTACTTTTATCTCTCCATGCTCCATTTTGATGATTTTATTAAAATTTTGCTGTTGGTTCACTGATTCTGTCCTCAACTGTAATTTTAGACTCATCCATTGAGTTTGTAATGTCAGTTATATTTTTCACATCTAGAATTTGCATTTGGTTTTATTATATGGTTTATATATTTTTGTCAAAATTCTTCATGTTGTTTTCTGTCTTTTTGGATGTATTAATAAAGTTTGTGTATAAAATTTTCACTCTCTTGATCTTCTAAATCTATTTTTCTTTATTTCTCTTGGTTTTTAATTACATTGTCTGGTTACTTTTGATTGTGCTGAACAATGTATAATGAAAGCTATAAAATTAATTTGAAGCTTATGATAGTGCTATCTCAAGCCTTATTAATTGTATGTTTTCTTTTGGGAAGAGCCAGAAGCATTAGCCATCCCAGATCAACTCACTCTAATTATAGAAATTAATATGATATGAAGTTGTGCTTCAGTCCCTGCAAAGGTTGAACTATTTCTGGTTTATCCTTCTTCCTAAGACTCAGCCCTTTGGGGCTCTAGCCCAAAATATGGAGTATTTCACCAGAGAAAGTTTGTTTCTGTGGCCTATAAAGGCTTTCCAACTGTTCAGCATCTCAGCTTCTGTCCTAAAAGAGCCAAAGTCTCCAGAAAAAAAGTGGCTCTGAACACAGGGCTTGCTTCTCTGGGTACCTTTGTATTTACAGACAATGTTGATGAACTAAAAATATAATCATGTTTTCCTAAGCTTTAGTCCTATCATTTCTCTATCCCATATCCTCAAGAACTTATTTTCCAGAAACTTATTGATGAGACTTTAAAAATCCATTCTGGATCTGGGTCATTCTGACCACATAATTACATTGACTTGACAGATACACAGGAGTGCAAGGTCTCTTTCTTGATCTTATTGACATTTATCAGACTAAATATTTGAAAGAAAGGTCTTCCTAGGGATTTAGGAGGGTTTTAAAAACCAGGGGGCATCTGGGTGGCTCCACTGGTTATGTGTCTAACTCTTGATTTTGGCATTGATCATTATCTCATGGTTGGTGGGTTTGAGCCCCACATTGGACTCTGGGCTGACAGTGTGGACCCAGCTTGGGATTCTCTCTCTCTCCTTCTCTGCACCCCCCCACCCCACTTCTCTCTCTCTCTCAATCTCTCTTTCTCAAAATAAGTAAATAAATTTAAAAAAAATTGTAGGAGAGGAAAGTTTAGTTTTATTGATTTTTAAACTTCAGTCTACATAGTTGGTGGAATTAATAGTCAAATTAATAAACTATAAATTTACCTTGTTCTGCATAAACTAATGTAGGTCACAGAAGTGGATATATTTGGTAAACATTTGACTTCTTGACATGAAGGAAAATAACAAAGTAATAAAAAGAGGCTAGATACAGATTCAGTGAACCTGGATTCAAGTTATTGCTTGGTTATTATTATTTATGTGGCCCTGGGAAAGTCATTTAATCTCTTTGGACCTAGTTTTCTTATTTATAAAATAAAGAGATTAAACTGGAGTTAATAAATTTTTAACAGTGCAATCCTTTTTTATCCCCAAAGGAAATCTAATATAGAAATTCAAAATCTACTCCAATCCCCAAACAGATCTACACTGGATGTGGCATGTGGCATTGTGTGTGTGTGTGTGTGTGTGAGAGAGAGAGAGAGAGAGAGAGAGAGAGAGAGAGACCGGGAGAGAGAGAGAGACAGATGGGGTACAGCAGGTGCAGGTTTGTGCTACCTTTGCCTTTGGGGTGGCCCATAGGGTACCTCTAGAACGTCCAGATTTTGTGGAGGATATTGTCAAGGTGTCTGTTCTAAGAGTTCAGAAAACAGTGTAAGACAAATGTTAGGTGCATCTCAGGACATTCGTGAGACCAGGGATTGAAGATTATTTCTGTCAGAGCATTCCTTGAAAGGTAATATATCCAAGTGATTGCTGCCCTTGCTCTTTTCATAAACCTGTTAATATTTCCAGCAACAACTCAGCAATAATGTTGGGAGTGGCTGCCATAGAACTTGAAAAGATAGAGAATCCAGACTGAGTATGGGAGGGAATGAAGGAAAGGAAAAACAGATGAAGGGGATGAGGATTCAATGAAGGATATTTTCTGAGATGACTTTCCCAGAGAGTAATTGAAGATGTTGGCCTTTCTTCTAATTCAGGACCAATCATCTTAATGGCATGAGGCTGGTGATGCATCTCTAGGAGGCACATCATAAGCAAATCATTGTATTTTCCTGCTTGACCTTGACCATCCTGATGCCTGCAGAACATCTGGGTATCTAAAAGGAAAAATACTGTGTGGAAGGTCTTGTCAATTGTTGTTTCAACATTTGGAGAAGTCATGGAAGAGAAGTAAAAGGCTGATTAATGTGATCAGTAGAAAGCAGGAGGAGAAAGCTTCAGTACCAGAATTTTTTAAATATACAGATGATTCTGACCTAAGTCTGCTGGTTAAGCTGTGTTGAATTTGTGGGTGGGCAAATAACAACAAAAAAACTGGTAAATGTTGTGACTGCAACTACAGAGAATGGTACTAAGCATGCCTGCAACCCATTGGTAGTGACGGATTTCTTTGAACAGGGTAGATTTCAAAGGATCAAAACAGAAGATAACTGGTTTCTCCCAAGCAAGCTTTTTCTAGAATATCTGAAAGAGATAGACTGAGTGTTGCTGGATGTTTAATAGTCTAGGAGAGGGCTAGAAATGGAAAATAAAAAAACTGTAATAATTTATGATGTCTAAATACTGGGTCAGAACTAGATAGAAGCAAAAAAAGTGTAGCATGGTATATACTCTCTTCTTTTGTCTTATATTAATGAAATAAACTATATGTATGATGTGGGTGCAGCTAGGACTGCATAAACATAAACACAATTTTATAGCTTTTCAGAAGGTTAGGAGATATTTCTTCATTACCTATGTCTGTGTGTCTGTGTGTCTGTGTATGTGTGTGTCTATCTATCTATCTATCTATCTATCTATCTATCTATCTATCTATCTATCATCTGTCTATTTTCCCACAAGGCTGTCAGATCTGGAGCCTGAATGAAGGCATTGTTTTTCTTTATGACTCTCTTGACCAGGTGATGTTAATGCTGTGACGTATCTCCTTCCTAGCAGACAATGACCTCATTCTGACCTGGCACTCATTCATTTGAAACACCTTGATCATTGCTTTTAACGTCTTTTAGAGAAAGAAAAGTAAAGATATAAAACTGGGTCCACATTAAGCGCAGGGTTTGTTTTTGTTTTTGTTTTTGTTTTGTAAGGAAGATAAATTTCTTTCTTGCTAACCTAATAGGGAAATTCGCTTACATATATTTGACAAGCTTAATTCTCTTTCTGCACCAGAGCTCGCCTATGGTGTCCCTGTGGATGGAATTTTAAACCTGGTGGTATGAGCATAGCATTTTATCTCCATGGTTGGTTGGAGCTTAGGAAAAGAGGCATACTGAAGGTATTTTGACATATTTAAAACTGGCTCTTAGTTTGTATGTTGAAAAAATTCTAAGAGCAAGACATTACACTTTCAGAAGAGTTATGAAATAACTGTTAAAAGCTTTCTTCTAGTATATTTTCCCCCCAAACTTGTAATTTTGAAAAATGACAAGAGTCGAGTGGACTTTTGTAGACTGTGAAGTATTAAAACAGCCCAGTTCCTCTGTTTAATAGATCACCAGGCACATTAGTATGTTGAGGAATGACAAAATTGTCCCATGCCCAAAAGTCATTAGGGCCTGAAATTATATTTGTAGTAAAGCCCAAATTAAAATTTAGCTATAGGAGGGGCGCCTGGGTGGCTTAGTCGGTTGGGCGTCCGACTTTCGCTCAGGTCATGATCTCGCGGTTCGTGGGTTCGAGCCCCGCGTCGGGCTCTGTGCTGACTGCCAGCTCAGAGCCTGGATCCTGTTTCAGTCTGTGACTCCCTCTCTCTCTGACCGTCCCCTGCTCACGCTGTCTCTCTCTCTCTCTCTCCTAGAAATAAATAAAACATTAAAAAAATAAAAAAAAATTTAGCTATAGGAGCACCTGGGTGGCTCAGTTGGTTAAACATCTGACTCTTATTTCAGCTCAGGTCATGATCTCATGGTTTGTGAGATTGAGCCCTGCATCAGGCTCTGCACTGACAGTGCAGAGCCTGCTTGGGATTCTCTCTCTGCCTCTCCCTTGCTCATGTGTGCACATGAGTGCACATGTGCTCTCTGTCTCTCAAAAAAATTAGCTTAAAAAATAAAATTTAGCCATAATTTTCATGAAATCCATCGACTGATCTGGTATTATCCCTTTCATGGCATTGTTGAAGCCAACATGCTATAAGAACATGATAATGCAAAATTATAGATGAATTCTGATTCTATTTATTTATTTATTTGGTTACCTAGTGATTTTCTGAAAGAAGATAATGTGAGAGAACCTCATTTTATACAATTGGAAAAGCACTTGGTAATATACCTGGTAAAAAATTAAATACATTTTAAATGCACTTTGGACAATATTTATAAGACTCCGTTACTCTTTTGTAAATGAAATATTTCAGGAACATCACTCATGATTACAATATTTATAAGTTCAAATTTTTTCTATTAAACTTTCTTAAATTTGGACATATCTGCTTATTGGTGTGAGGGTAGATATGAAGGAAATATTAGGTAAAAGAAAGATGAGGAAATGGCTAATAGGGAAAGACGGTAAAAATCTTATCTCGAGGCAGAATTCTTCATTACAGGCATTTGGGGAAAAGGAAGAGCAAGCCCACAATGTAGCTGATGAAGGTGAGCAATCTTTAAGATATGGCATAGAAAGAGAGCAGACAACATTGTTAGGACAAAACCTTTTCTGTTGTGTACTGGGGAGAGTGAGATTACTAACTGGTGAGTCAGGTTTATCAGTCACTATTCTTGTAGGTGTAAGCAAAGCAAGCCTACTTGTAACACACAATTAACATCTCCCTTCTAGTGCCGCAACAAGTCATTGCTTATGGCAACTTAGAGTAGCAGTGTTTATCTTTAAAGAGCTCAAAGCATTTCATAGACACTTTCTCTATTTCTTTAGATCTCTTATCCTTCCAGATAGGCCCACACTGCATCTTCACCACTTAGCCCAGAATGGAGTTGTTGACTTCCATGTATGAAGCTGCCCAGCACTGCCTAATGCTGGATTTGGAACTAGCAAGAGATGCTTTTGGGTTTCTATCAGGATCTTCCTAACCTTTTTTTTTCATAGCCTCTCTGAATTCACTCATGCAATCTGTCAAGGTCCATGTTAAACCACACACTTGCAAAGGCTGAAGTCAGCTCTACTTTTAAGATTAGTTAGCAAGGGATATATCTCTCCAGCCTCATCTGCTCCCTTCCCACTGTCATTATCTCCCTGGAAGGCAGTGGGAATGTCTACTTCACAGGAAGAAACCTGAAAGCCCAGAGAGTGTTTGCTGTACCTTCTGGTCATTCAGTAACCGAAACAAACAAACCAGAGTTTCCTCTGCCTTCCTTGTGTGTCCTAAATGTTGAATCACTTCGCTTCCTTACAGATGATCAACTTTCAGTAAAAAGCAGAAAATATTTTTTAAAGAGGCTGAGAAAGTATGAAATAGTGAAATGAACAAGGTTGAGAAGTCCAGTAGTTGAGTTATAACCCAGCACTTGCTAGTTGGTTGGCCTTGTGCTATAGTTGCCTAATCTATAAATTAGGATGATGAAGCCTAGCTCATGGGGGAAGGGAGAGCATGGCAGAGTCATCAATGGTGGAAGTGCTGTGTACACCACAAAGATTCACATAATTGTTAGTTATTTGGATGTTTGGTTTTATGGATGTATGTTTTCATAAAAATCCAGAAAATTTAGGATTTTCTGGTAACATCAGATGGGTGAAAAGTTATCACTTTTCATCATTGACTGTGGAGCAGGGAAAGGCAGAGGAAAATAGAAAGAAATCTGTTTCACCCTATGTCTTTCAGGTGACTGCAACTGGCACTATCAAAAGTTTACACTCTGGAAAAACACTAGTTTAGTAAAAGCTCCTGTTGATCTGCTGCATTTTATTCTTGCTTGGATCTGAGGAAGTTAAAAGCAGTGATAACATTAAAGATCAGATGAATTTTTGCTATAATATTGAGGCCAAACTTCTGAAAGAGTTTTCTAAAAACGTATAAAGAACCATTCTTAAGGGCCTGTCTCAATCAATTGTTCTTTATTTGCCATGCAGAACTTAGTAAATATTTAATTTTCTTCAGAGTTTGGAATGTACAAATGTGATTTATTATTTCTACTGATTGGAAAGAGGCTTGGTATCTGCAAACAAAAGGTATGAATTGAAAGAGAATGCATAATACAATACATTTCTTTGTATGTAGTGGCAGAACAACATCTAAAAAGAAAAAGTGAGGGATTCTCAACACTTGTCCAAGAGGTGGTGTTTAAAGTAATAATAGCTTTTATTCATTGAGTACTTATTATGTGCAAGGCTATATTTGGACTAAGTACTTTATGTGTGCATCTGCTCTCTGCAACAGGACACTGGGACACTGACTAATAGAGCAAGATGAATTGTGTTGAGAATGTTACTTACCTGTCTTGGTATGTTACAGTATCAATTATTTTAAATTTATTTTAACAATTCCAAAGGTCCTTGAAAAAGAGAAAGAGAAAGACAAACAGAAAGATGCACAGACAGAAGGGAGACAGGGATTGGAGGGGGTGGAGGGTGAGAGCGAGAGTGAAGGAGGAGGAAGAAGAGGAAGAGAGAAGATGGAGAGAGATGGAGACAGATTAGTTGTGAGATTCAGGCCTCTGTGGGCAAACATGACTCATGACAGATAATGAAAATACAACTTCATTATTGTCTCCCTCAGCTTTATTTCAGACATGCAATGTGAGTAATTATCTCTTACTAGTGAATCAGAACTTGGGCAGCTTCCATAGCTTCTCTGCTCTTACTTGGTTATTAACATATCCTATCATCTCTTTTAAGAAACAAACCCCGTCACGGTGAATAGATCAGAGATGCCAAGTGTAAAGATGTTAATACAAAATGAGCTTCATTCAATATCAGATGTTTTCCTTTTTTCCAACTCAGGCCTTTTTGTTGATAGGCATGGTGGAAGGCACATTGTTGGCTTCTGTCTTTCTGTGCTTTGTGTTTTCTTCTTCTTAACAATCTTCTCATACCAGTTTTTGAACTTATTCTTGACACTACTGAGGTTTGGGAGGGCAGGAGTAAGGGAATAGAAAAGGTCATAAATTGGTTCTTCTGGGATGAGTACTTTCCAAATGTGATTGTCTCTCTGGTGGGCATTTTTATGGGTTCTTCTTGGATTCTCATCCTTGGAAACCTCCCACATTTAGGTTTGTTGACCCTTGCAGATCTGTCTCTATATGGCATGGTCACATTGATTCCCTTCTGCAGTCCCTAGGAATCAAGTGTCTTCTAGCTTCTTGTTCCTGGGATTTCTTTGCTTGTCTAGGTGTCTCTGCCTCGCTGGGCCCACTTTGATAACATGGTGGCTCATTCTACCACGGGACTTGCATCTCATCTACCAGAAACATTCATACAGCCTTGCGCCAGCAAAAATTTAGGAGAATAGCTCAATCGCAACAGGGCCACCCTGCCACAGGTCATTCTGGCTAGCTTGGGCTTAAGTCAGATTTCAGTCTTCTGTGCCCATCAATGGCAAGGGAAAACCTAGTTGTTTAACTAGGTGCCATGGAGAGTCCATTCACTATGTAGGAGTAAAATGGGATAATAGTAGACTACTCTTCTGTTCTGAGTAAGTGGGAGAAACCTCAAAATGTAGTTTTCTCCAAAGAAATATTCTTCTCAAATATTTTTCCATTTTCATTCTCTCTCTCCCTTTCTCCTTTTTATATTTTCAAGGTAAGTGAGGTGGATCCATGACTTTGGAAACCACTTTAACTTTTGGGTGAGGACAAATTATATATATGGTGATCTGTCTCACACTCAGTTTGGCTCAGATACAGATTATACTGATGTCTCAGTAAAAATCAAAGCAGGAGAAATACCCCTTTAACTACTTTAGTAACAACCTTCTTTGCAGTTCAAATAAGCATTATGAGAAAATAAGCAAATTAAGTAATTTTAATTGTTTTATTAATTACAATCTCAGAGCCTAATACAGTTACAGATACAAAGAAAGTACCCGGCAAATGTTTGTTTGAAGAGGAAAGAGACGAGGAGAGGGAGACAAGTCACCTTTTGTAATCTGATAAATGGACCCATATTCCAAAGCCCTGCTTTTCCACTTCTGCTGGCTTAGACCTTGATCTTGTTCTTAGCTCCAAGAGTCATGTTCACTCCGCTTGCATCTGCTACCTTTCCTTTGGGTGACTGATTATCCGACTTTGGTCATCTCTTTGAGTTCACATTTGCCACAAAACCTGGTTTTGGGGTAAGCTTGTACTCCTCTGATGATGAGTCTTGACCTACCTTATTTTTATTAATTTATCAAACAATTATTGAGAATCTACTGTAAGTCAGGCATTAAGCAGGCACTGAGCATACAATGCTTAAAAGGATATGGTCTTCATATGTTAACACAAATAACTGTAAATAACTGTGGTACAGGACAGACACTAAGTGCTTTATGGGGGTTATCTTGCTTCATACTTAAAATAACCCCTACAAATAGATGTTGTCATTATTATTTCCACTTTATAGATGACAAAACAAAACACAAGTAGTTTAGATAAATTACTCAGGCTCCCATAGGAGTAAGATGGAGCTGGCAGTCTTCATCTTTGGTTGGTTCATTGGCATTAAAAAAAATTTTTTTTTACATTTATTTATTATTGAGAGACAGAGACAGAGCGTGAACAGGGGAGGGGTAGAGAGAGAAAGAGACACAGAATCCAAAGCAGGCTCTGGGCCTGAGCAAGCTGTCAGCACAGAGCCCAATGCAGGGCTCAAACACACAAACCGTGAGATCATGGCCCGAGTGGAAGTCAGATACTCAACCGACCTATCCACCCAGGTGCCCTGGCTCGTTGGCATTTTTAACCAACATTCTATGCAACTTCATCTGTGTGGTTCTGCCTGATGTATTGAATGACTTCTGTCTGCTTCTGGGGTAGAGCTAGTGGGTACGTGATGGGGCTGTAACTGGTGCTGGTGATGGTAATGAAGCACCTCATGAAAATTATGGAGATGCAATATTGTGTGGTGGTAAAGGGCATTGGTTAAAGTTATGGCTTCAATCTTTATTATCTGTGTCTCCTCTTTATTCTTTATTATAATTGAGGCAAAAGTCTTAATTTTCTAACCTGTAAAATAAGGATAATAATAATAATACCCACTCAGGGTTGTAGAGAAGGTGAAAGAGAATTTAACAAAGTATGTGATACTGAGGAGGCACTCAATAATTTATAGCTATTATTTTTTGAAATACATATGTATATATATTTTAATTTTTTTATTGTTTTATTTATTTTTGACAGAGAGACAGACAGAGTGTGAGCAAGGGAGGGGCAGAGAGAGAGGGAGACACAAAATCTGAAGCAGCCTCCAGGCTCTGAGCTGTCAGCATAGAGCCTGACGCAGGGCTTAAACCCATTACTGTGAGATAATGACCTGAGCCGAAGTTGGATGTTTAATAAACTGAGCCACCCAAGCTTCCTGAAATAAATATATTTTTTAAAAGTATAATATATCAAAAATATTCAAGTTGAATCTTTGTTCTGAAAATATCCAAGGCTTTGCTCTTAGTGGGACATTTGAAATGAGAAACTTTTATTATTTCTATTTTAGAGAAGAAAATGATATGAAGAGCTGCCAGAGACCTATCTAAGAATTTAGTTTTTGTTTTTATTTATTTTTTATTAAATTGTTTTAATTTTTTTTTTTTTTTTTTTTTTTTGAGTGAGAGAGAGAACATGCATAGGAAGAGCAGAAAGAGAGGGAGACAGAGAATCCAAATCAGGCTCCACAATATCGGCTCAAAGCCCAATGACGGGCTCAAACCCACAAAGCATGAGGTCATGACCTAATTTGAAGTTGGATGCTGAACTGACCAAGCCATTTGGGTGCCCCCAAAATTTGGTTTTTAGAAACAAGATTTCTTTCCTCTCTGTTCTTATTCTGTTTGTGGTGTGCACAGGTCAATGAAAAGCACGTTTTCAGCATTTCTTCTCCCAGGAAGATTTTTTTTTACCTTGAATTCCATAATGCTAGAAGACTTGTGTAACTCACATACTTTCTACCCAATTTGTGACTTTAAAATGGTGAGACAGCTGCATGGTGAGGCCCCTCCCCACTGGGGGACCTCAGGCCCACTGATGAAGGATAATGGCTTCTACAAAAATATACATGAAGTGTGAGGGGAAGCTCACATAGGTAGACCTTCTTTAAGTTCCTAAAAGACGGTAAGGTAGTGAATGACACAACTCTATTTCAGCTCTGAATGAAAGCTTGTATTGGCGACTGAGGTTCTATGTGGACTTGGATTTGGCAGTTGGCAGTGCTGTCACAGTTTAGCATTTGATCTTTGGATAAAAGTTGGCCAAGTAGAATATTATGTCATCAAAATGAATAGACTGCTTTGTGACATTGGAGGACACATAAAATATGCAAAATCATTCTCACAAAAGGAAATAAAACACATTATATCTGTTTGGGGTTACGTGAACTTCAGAAAGAAATCCATGGATTTGAATTTAAAATTATTTTCTTTAAATTAAAATCTTTTATGGGACACCAGTTTTAACATTAGAAAGAGATATTACCCTCTAAAACATGAGACAAAGCTTAATTTCTTAGATCCATACTGTTCTACTTTATTTTGAAAGGCCCAGAAGGAGTAAGTTTTCAAACATGAAAATTTCCTGTAGCCTCATGGCATGTCTTCTGCTGTGAGTTTCTCAGAGAGCCCACAGACTCTCAGGACATTCAGAATTGTCTCTTCAGTCTTCTCTGTGTCGTTGAATAAGGAGAAATTCAGTGGGGGGAGAACTTTTCCATCTATACATAAGAATAAGGTAGTGAGGGAAACAGACAGAGAGAGAGAGACAGACAGCTTCAGAGATAGAAATAAAAGGGAGGCATTCCGAGCAAGCAAGCCAATTAACAGCTTCTCTGTGTCCCAAATGTGAAACCACATGCAGACCTATTCTCAAGCAAATGAAGTAATTTCTCACATTTGCTTATAGAAAAGAGCTGGACTCATTTATCAGAATGTTTCCAGGAAGGTTGAAACTGTCCAGTACTATTGTATGGATAACACCTAGCCTAGGGCTTGGCTTATGATAGATGGATGGTAACTTTTGTTAAATGCAAAATGTGAATGATCAAATTTCTCCCTCTTTATGCTGTTTTTGGTATAAGAAGCCAAAGTATTTTGAATTTAAATGCAAGCATGCTTCTCTTAGCTTAGGGCGGACCCTGCAATGTATACATTTTATAATTTTTGAGCCTTACAGACCGCTTTAGGAAGCGCATTCCTTGGAAAAGATATCTAAACAATAACAATCTTTATTGTAACAATTATTTTGGAAAGCATTTTAACTCTTTTAAGTAGAGAATTCATTCTAGCATGTGTGTCAAAGGATATAGGCCTAACTAGATCTGAATATTGCTTGTGGGGAGACTTAGCTCCTGAGGTTGATTAGGTAAGGCCATTTGAAGCAGGATTGCAGAGGCTATTCTATTAGTCTATTTAGGATGCCATAAGAAAATATCATAGACTGGGTGACTTAAACAGCAGAAGTGTTTTATCACAGTTTTGGAGGCTAGAAGTCCGAGATCAGGATGCTGGCTTGGTTGGATTCCAGTAAGAGCTCTCTTTCTGGCTTGCCAATGGTGCCTTTTTGCAGTATCCTCACATAGCAGAGAAAGAGAGAGACAGCAAGAACACTCTTCTTACAAGATATCCTACATAGCAGACAAAGAGATAGCAAGAGCACTCTACTTACAAGGCACTGATCTCATCACAAGGGCCCCATCCTTATGGCCTCATCTGAACCTAATTACCTCACAAAGGCTGCATTTCCAAATAATGTTACATTGGGGTTAGGACTTTTAACAAATGCATTTTAAAATTATTTTATAGTTATATTTATTTTTGAGACAGAGAGAAACAGAGCATGAGTGGGGGACGGGCAGAGAGAGAGAGGGAGACACAGAATCTGAAATAGGCTCCAGGCTCTGAGCTGGCAGCACAGAACCCGATGTGGGGCTCAAACCCACAAACTGTGAGATCATGACCTGAGCCGAAGTTGGATGCTTAACTGACTGAGCTACCCAGGTGCCCCTTAACAAATGCATTTGGGCAGGACACAACTGAGTCCACAATATTTGTGGTTGAGTTGATTGGATTTATTCTGAATTGTCTGCAGTTTCTTAAGCAGCAGAGCAACAGAGAATAAGATCACAGTCTATGTTTCAGGAAGATAATCCTGAGTAGGAATGATTGAAGAATAGTTATGATTAGTGATGTGGAAAGACGAGAGTTGTGGATAGAGGACTTGCCTGTAAATGAGATGTCACAGATTTAGAATAAGGTGTTGGCAGTGGAGAAAATAAAAAATCAAAGATTTATGAAAAACAATGAATCAGTAAGTTTGGGTAAGCACTTAGGTCTAGGGGATGAAGGAAAGGGAGGCATTACAGTGCCTCTGAAATTTTGAGTGTGTGCAATATGAAGAATAGTGATGCCATTGATAGATCCAGAGAGTTTTCAAGTAGGAACCAAAGTTTGATGTACAGAGGAAGAAGAGTTGAAGGAATATTCTAGTTTCCCAGCTAGGTGGCACCTGTGTATGTATGCATCTATGTCTATATGCCCATCTAAATAACAATGTGAGCTCTTAGGCAGCTGAAGTCTATTTTTAATATGGAATGCTAACTGGAAGTAATTGAATCATAAATTAATAAACTCAATATAACAAATATTTATTGAGCACTCTCTCTGAAAAATGGGAGATTCGAAGATTAATAGTCCTTGCCATCTAACAGCTTACAATTTAGTGAGGGGGTCATGTATTTAAATAATGTTAGTCTAATGTAGGCTGAGATATTATGGTAGAGAAAATATATTCTGTTAAAGGTAAATGCTCTAGGGGAAAGGAGGTTGATTTAGTATTTAGAAAAACTTCTACTTGGAGGGACTAAGGCTTGATCTAGTGTTTAAAAAATGGTTGGACTCAACAGAAATGAGGAGATTATTTCAGAAAGAAGGCATCCAATGTACAAAGATCCTGAGGTGAGAAAATGCAAAAGAGCATGGTTGAGAAAGAAGAGCAGCAAGTTCTGAGGTAAGTGTAATAAAGGTAGAAGTACATGGCAGAGGAAAGCACCTGTTCTAGAGATCATGTGTTCTCAATGGGGCAGTGTTACTCCAAAGGGAGGAAGGAAAATAGTTCTTACTTTTAATTTTTTTTAATTTTTAATTTTATTTTATTTTTGAGAGAGAGACAGACTGCGAGCAGAGAAGAGGCAGAGGGAGAGGGAGACACAGAATCTGAAGCAGGCTCCAGGCTCTGAGCTGTCAGCACAGAGCCCAGCATGGAGCTCAAACCCATGGACTGGACTGCGAGATTATGACCTGAGCTGTAGTTGACGCTCAACTTACTGAGCCACCCAGGCACCCCAGTTCTTACTTTTTAAATATACAAAGCACAGATATCCATACAATAAATAATCAGGCATACAGTATATCTGTGATACTGAAATTGTGTGTGAGTAATTAGAAAAAAAATATCTAAAAGCTCCTTCAGGTGAGAAACACTGATATTGATGGATTTCAGCAAAACAATGAATTTTATGAAGCCCCCCAGAAGAGAGTAACTTGCTTTACCTGAGTTCTGGTTCTGGAGATAGAGCACTGATTTGAGGTGAGCGTAGGTGAGTGTAGTGCATAAAAATACTCTAGAAACTAAAGTTGGTTAATATAATTTTTGAAATTATATGTAAAGTAAATTATGCAAAAGTTGGCTTTTCCCTGACTCATGGAGAGAATGACTTCCAAAGTAATTTTACCCTTCTCTTGGATTTTGGTGACTTGGCATTATAAGGCACATGAATTGCAGGATGCTTTCAGAGTCCATTACAGTCATTAAATAATGAACATTCTTCAGTCTCACCAATTCCATTAAGAGTGACATCATCACTTTCTAAACCCAAAGACATAGACCTGCCCTTTGTCACATTGCAGCACAGTTTGGTGATAAATCTAAGATTGAAGGTTATTATTTTTCTCCCAGGAGATGCTGTCAGTTTATTTTGATCATTTTATTAGCAAGTATTTATGAAAACACAAAATGTATAATTATTATAAGTTCCAGGCCCCATGGGGGAAAAGTCTTAGAAGATTAGAAGTTACATTTACAGGTCTAATGGAGAGTTAGAGAAGCAACATAGAAACTCAGGAGAATTTATGTTAGAATGAGTTTATGTAGTGATCTCATAACCTAACTTTGGTAAATAAATAAGTAAATAAATAAATAAACCCTTTAGCTTTTTTTTTTTTAATGTGTATCTTCTTTAGGACAGTAATACTATGTTCAGTATCAAATTTCACAAAACTAATTAGGAATCACAGAGATAAGCAGGAAGAATGACATAGGCAATTTACATTAACCTTGGGAAACCAGAATCTGGTGTAATTCAGTAGGAAAAAAAAAGAATCAATAAAGATTACAATGGCAGTGTATGATAGATTATATTGCTATTGATGAAGATCTACTTCCCCACCCTACTGAAGACTGGCTTGGCCACGTAACTTGCTTTGGCCAATGAAGATGAATGGAAGTGACATGTGTCACACCCAGAGAGAAGCTTTGAGAGCAGGTTCACACTTTGCCAAACTCCTTTTCTCTTCTGTGAGAAGAGAATGTTCTAGACAGAGATGACTACTTCAGGCAAGTCCCAGAATGAGCTACAGTCAGTCCACTATGACATAAGCCTTGAATGAGAAATGGAACTCTGATTTTGTAAGCTAATGCTATTTTGTTTGTTACTATAGCATAGCCCTGCCTAATCTGACTACTAAAAGCTAGGATGGTAAGGGATCAGTGGGTAAATGCAATTCATGGGGTTGATTAAGGAGAAGTGTGGAAAATCCTTTCCTGGGGAGAAAACCAGCTGACTGGAACTCAGTAGGAGAGGCAGTGATTATAGTTGAATGGTCCTTCAGTAGGTAAGTCAGTACATTCACTGCTAGTTATGTTTATGTGTATATTTGTGCATATATCCGTTTCAATTAGCAGATAGAAGGATACAATAATTTTATGGGGGGGATAAGTAATGAAAAATGGTTGCTTCTTACTTCATTATTTTTCAACCATGCATTGGAAGTCAAAATAATTTACCTCCCCTCAGAAAGTGGGAAGTTTCAAGGAAAAAAAGAAGACTAACAATTTGTTTGCCTATGGCCTTGAAATAGGGTTTTCTTTCATTCACTCACAGTATCTTCCAGTCCTATAACTTACTATTTGCATTTGAGCATGCATCATATTGCTTTTCTGCCTTTCAGCTTTTATTATTTGAGTATGACCACTGTCACTACAGTAGCACTTCTTCAATGTTATTGATTTATTAAAGAGAAAAACCCATCCATGTGAAATGATGGTGATTAATAGATAATATTTTTAAAGGCACTTACTTTTGAAGACTTTCCCTTGTATTATCCTTTTTATATCCTTACAATGATCCTGTGCAGCAGGTACTATTAATATCCTGATTTATCAGTATATGAAACTGAGGCACAGAAAGGTTAAAGTTGTTCAGTTGCACAGAGAGTGGCAGAGGATGGATTTAAGAACCTAGAAAGTTAGAATTAGGATCCAGGAAGCCATTTTCCAGTCTGTTGCTAATGAGTGGGCAAACTTAAGCAATTTCACATCTCTGGGTCTCGTTTTTTCATGTTTCCAATAAAAAGAGTTGACTAGGGGAGTCTCCTGCTGTAAAACTCTATAAATCTCTGCATCATTAAATAACTACATTTAAATCACCTCATGCATTATGCGAAAGAACTGTGAGATATTAGAAAGGCTACAAGGTTTGGTGTGACGCAAACTGTGATGTCTGGTAAGTCTCTTAACCTTAATGAACCTGTTCCTTGCGTGTAACTGTCAGTAATACCCATTTCAGAAATTTGTTGTCACGTCTAATTGAGATAATATATTTTGGAGTTCTTTGCTAATTTTAAAGAACAATATAAATAAAAGAAATTGTCACCATGTAAAAGACACTACTCATCCATTCTTTTATCGAGCCACCCATCCATTCATCCATTAAATATTTATTAAATGCCATTCACAAGGGTAGAGAGCAGGGTTACCTCCCTATAAGGAGCTCATAGTCTAAGTTGGAGATATGAGAGGGACCATATTGACAAGGAAATTGGACACCATGTTATGGAGGTGAGATTTTAACCTGTAGGAGGGGGGAATCCATGGAAGGATTTTTAAGGAGAAAAATGTGACTAAATTTGTACTAAAGCTATTAGTCTAGCAGGGCTGTGGGGAGATGGAGTGGAGGGAATGAGACAAGAGACAAAATTGGTGGCAGTAGCACACTTCTCCTCATCACCATTTGAGATGTCAAGCAGTGTTTGGCGGTAAGTAGTCCCGAAACTGCAGCCACGAGAGACCCCTGAGTCTGCATGGATACTGAGGTGGGAAGAGAAAGGGACAATAGGGACAAGAGTCTGTCAGTTATGCTGGCAAGGCTTACTCAGAGATGGCCGAAATCGTGTTGTTATTGGGGATTCGCTCCCACATACTCTACACTCCACTGTCCTGTGCTAAGCTAGTACCCAGGGAAGCACCAGAGGTACTAAAAATATGATAGGTGGATACATAAACTTGATCTTACTTTGATCATTACATTCAGTGTGGCTTCCCTTAAAAGCCAATCTCCAGCAGAACTAACAAACATCAAACTATAGAAAAATGGTTATGTTTGTGTTATTCCTTTGTTCTTTTGTTTTCTGGTAGAAGTGTCAGAAGGTGGGAAAGCCAGAGGCCTAGATAAGCCAATAATTCTTCAATTAATTCCTAATCCTCCCCTTCCACTGACCATAGTAAATAAAAACAGATATCCAGGGATATAACATACATACATCTTTCCAAATATATAGATACATATGCACACATCTTTCCACGTATATGAATCAAAATACTTGTTCTCAAAATTTATATTAGTAAATGCAGAATATCATAGACTATAATAAAGTTGCCAACTCTAAAACCAGGTTGTTTGGTTTTAAATCTTGGCTAATCTTCTTACAGGCTTTGCGACGCTGGATAAGTCATCTACTTCTCTGTGCTTCAGTTTTTTTAACTATAAAATGGAGAACATTGTGTTCCTGTCAGTTAAAAGTGTTTTAAGGGTTCCATGAATATAAAGGACTCAGAACAAGGTTTGGACCATTGGAAGAGCCTAAATAGTGTTAATTTTTATTAATTGTATTAACCATGATGACTATTCATGCTGCTAAGGAGGCAAATGTGCCTCCTCATGGGCCTTTCTAAAGTGAGGTATCAAATTTAAATGTAAGGCAAGCAAGAAGTTTGCCCTTAACTCAGCACAGAGACAAACAGAGTCAGAGAATGGGGAGACAGAAACTTAGTACAGGGAGGGAGGTCCAGTTGCTTTTAGAGTCACCTTGTTAATTACTGCTTCTGCATCTCAGACCTTTGCAAACCACTCTTCCCTAGCAGAACTAACTTTGGAGTTGTCTGTTCCTGTTCCCCATCGTCTCCCTGAGCCTGAACCTGAACCCCTGTGACTTACAGATGTACCTGCACGAACTTTCTGCTTTCCAAGTGTCAGAATTTCTGAGTGCTCACCATTGGCTAAATGCCTTGGCACAGGACGTATCTGAGTGGCCTATAAATAGAGCTGTGTCTGGGTTGACGCCAATTCCTGCTGCACCAGAAATACTTAATAATCTCCTTGCAAGTGCTTTCAAACTGACTTCCTAGTAGAGCAGCAGTAATCAGTACCATTACATCCTAACTTTACTCAAGATTGCTAAGTCTTTGAACTTGGGCTGGTTTTATTAAAATTATGAATTACTAGGAGTGCCTGGGTGGCTCAGTCGGTGAAACGTCTGACTTCAGCTCATATCATGATCTCATGGTTCGTGAGTTTGAGCCCCACACTGGGCTGGAGCCTGCTTCCGATTCTGTGTCCCCCTCCCTCTCTGCTCCTCCCCTGCTCATGCTCTTTCTCTCTCTCAAAATAAACATTAAAAAAACCCCGTGAATTATTATATGGATGCAGTAGGGATTCCCTCTACTTAATTCATAAAAAAACAAAAAGAAGCAATGGAATAAACTGCCTGGTAAATTTGATTTTTAAAAAATTGAAAAATTACTTACCACAGAAAAGAAGTGTAGATATTAGCTAGTGCTATGTTGGTTATCATTTTGCAATACGTAAATGTATAAACCAACATGTTGTACACCTTAAATGAAACTTATGCAATGCTATATGTCAATTATATCTCAATAAGGCTGGAAGAAAAAAACTTAAAAAAAACAATGTCAAAAATCACAGGCAATATTAAAGTGTAGATGACAAATTTGGAAAACTTTATGAGTTATGATGACTGTGTAATTAATTTCTTAAGGTGGAAATAAGGTGTAAAAGTCAATAAAGAAAATACTGAAAATGGAGCAAACATAAGAAATTCATGGCAGACATAATTAAAATCAATAAACATGACAAATTTTCAACTTCACTAGTGATCATAACAAACATAGATAATGTTACTCTTTTTTTTTTGCCTATGAAATTGGTAATGATTGGGCTGCCTGGGTGGCTCAGTTGGTTAAGCGTCCGACTTCAGCTCAGGTCATGACCTCATAGCTTGTGAGTTCGAGCCCTGAATGGGGCTCTGGTGCTGACAGCTCAGAGCCTGGAGCCTGCTTCAGATTCTGTGTCTACCTCGCTCTATGCCCCTCTCCCACTCATGCTCTGTCTCTCTCTCTGTCTCTCCAAATAAATAAATGTTAAAAAAATAAACAAAAAGAAAAGAAATTGGTGATGATTAAAACAGGTAATCATGACAAAGCTATCATAAAAGTTATCTCTTACATTGTCTAAATAGTACAATACTTCAGGAACAGAATCTGACCATATGTTAGCAAGGGCTAGGCAAAGGTCTTAGAAGAATCCATACATTTGATTCAGTGATTTCAGTTCTAGAAATCTCCTTTATTGAATTAGGGGTTAATAAAAAGATTTTTGTACAAAGATGTTTACTACAGTCTTGGTTATAATAACAAATAAAGCCAGTGACATCAACAACAATGAAATAGTAAAATAAGACAAAAATAAAAGAACCTGTAAATGACTATTTTTAATGAGTTGAAGGTGGAGAATGATCCCACAAATTATGTTGCACTCCTATGGTAGAATTATTACCCACCATATTTTTATTTTTTATTGTTATTTTTTTTACAAATAGTTTATTGTCAAGTTGGTTTCCATATAACACCCAGTGCTCACCCCCACAAGTGCCCTCCTCCATGCCCATCACTCCTCCTCCCCCCCACACCCATCAGTCTTCAGTTTGTTCTCAGCATTCAAGAGTCTCTCATGGTTTGCCTCTCTCCCTCTCCCCCTCTATTTACCCCCTTCTTCTCCCCCATGGTCCTCCGTTAAGTTCCTCCTAATCCTCCTATACGTGCAAACATATGGTATTTGTCTTTCTCTGCCTGACTTATTTCTCTCAGCATAACACCCTCAAGGTCCATCCATGTTGCTACACATGGCCAGATTTCATTCTTTCTCATTGCCATGTAGTATTCCATCGTATAGATAAACCACATCTTCTTGATACATTCGTCAATTGATGGACACTTAGGCTCTTTCCATGTTTTAGCTATTGTAGAGAGTGCTGCTATGAACATTGGGGTACATGTGATCCTATGCATCAGCACTCTTATATCCCTTGGGTAAATTCCTAGCAGTGCTATTGGTGGATCATAGGGAAGTTCTATTGTTCGTTTTTGAGGAACCTCCACACTGTTTTGCAGAGGGGCTGCACCAGTTTACATTCCCACCAACAGTGTAGGAGGGTGCCCGTTTCTCCACATCCTCACCAGCATCTAGAGTCCTCTGATTTACTCATTTTAGCCACTCTGACTGGCATGAGGTATCCACCATATTTTTAAAAAGTTTTTATTTAAATTCCAATTGGTTAATACACAGTGTGATATTAATTTCAGGTGTACAATTTAGTGAGTCAACCCTTCCATATAACACGTGGGGCTCATCACAAGTGCCTCCTTATCCCCATCACCTGTTTAAACCCCCTCCATACCTCCCTTCTGGTAACCATCAATTTGTTCTCTATAGTTAAAGTGTTTCTTCGTTTGCCTCTCTCTCTTTTTTTTCCCCTTTGCTCTTTTGCTTTGTTTATTAAATTCCACATATGGGTGAAATCATGTGGTATTTGTCTTTCTCTTTCTTTCTACCTACGCAAAAAGATGGAATGCTTCATGAATTTGTGTGTCATTCTTGTGCAGAGACCATGCTAATTTTCTCTGTATCATTCCAGTTTTAGTATATGTGCTGCTGAAATGAGTACTACCCAACATATTTTTAATGCATCCATTATTTTTTTTAATATTTTATTTATTTTTGAGAGAGAGAGACAGCATGAGCAGGGGAGGATCAGAGTGAGAGGGAGGCACAGAATCTGAAACAGGCTCCAGGCTCTGAGCTAGCTGTCAGCACAGAGCCCGATGCGGGGCTCAAACCCACGAACTGCGAGATCATGACCTGAGCCAAAGTCGGACGCTCAACTGACTGAGCCACCCAGGCGCCCCTTAATGCATCCATTATTAACCATGTTTGGAAATAATAATTTTTAATAACATGAAAACACATACATGTATCCATCATACTTCATTATATATATTATATATGATAGACATATCAAGCTGTTATTAACCATATTTTGGAAGAACTTTTATTAACTTAGGGATATATACATACATATGTCACAATATATGTAAATATGATAATACATAATTAAATCATAATAAATACTGCCTACATTTAAAAAAGTAAATCTACACATACACACAAACACATATACTGTAGTAAAAGACTGGAAGGAAATAAAACCTTAACTGCATGTAATTGCTGTTTGATGGAAATAAATTGGGCTAAAAGACACTTAAAATAGCGTGAACAGTCCTGCTTATCGAGATGTGATTTATGCAGCATTTTTGCATACTTCTCAAATTGAGGCTCACCACAATTCTGTGGATAAGTGCAAGCAGGTATTATTTCCCCTTTTTATAGAGAAAGGTGCTGAGGCTCAAGGAGGTGCTTGGTTTAATCAAGGTCAAAAGGCAGAACTGAAATATGAACATGGGTCATTTGACGCCATATCTGGAGCTGCTTTCACTAGAATAAGTTGGCTCTTTAAGATCATATGGCTAGAAAATCTATAACTATAGGGAGGCCAGGATATGGTGAGGACTTACAATTCTTAATAGTTTCGCAGCTGTTAATAAATAGGAAAAGTCAAGTGAGATTCTAAGTAGTAAATGCAGACGAAAGTTTCTGCAGGTTTAAAGAAAATTGTTTATTACTCACAGTATCTTTGCATACTGGCTAAGTAGAAGAGCCTTTTTCATGAGTCATCCCTGAGATTTTTGAGGGAAAGCAAATGGGTATTATCTCAGTTTCTACAAAAGGAGACAAACTCATAAATAAGAGAAGAATACACTTGAAACTCCCACACACTGAAACTGTGGATGAGAGTGAGGTAAATTTCACATTCCTGACTTCCGCATCATGAAGTGGTTTTGTACTTATACACCAAACAGGGTATGCTGCCGAGGGGTCCTCAAGGCTTGTTCACAGGTTGAGTATGAGCAAATGCATTGCTCCCTGAGATGCATACCTCTCTCCTTTAACTTAGTTCCCTTCATACTCCATGTTGTGTTCCCAATAAAAATGGAAGCATTCTTACTCAATAATTTTGGAATTGGGAAAAAGAATTGGAGTAACTTTATACTCATCAGGAAGCACAACATGTAACCTTTACTCCTCCTTCATTTGAAAAAAAAAACAACAAAACAAAAAACTATACTGTGGTTGGTACAGGAAGTCCCTGTGGGATATCTCCTGGGTGTCAATTATTTTTATCTCTCAAAATAGGTTTTATTTCATTTCCTCAATAAGAACTCATTTATATAATTTGCTCTTTCCTCTTAAAGTATAATCTATTTCATTGAAGCTCTAAAAGTTTTCCCTCAGCTATCTGTTCATCTGGCTAGAGTGCTTTGTCTTCTGAATTTTCTAAATATTTTTTTAACCCATCAAATCAGTTTGCATAGATAGACCAAATACTATGCTAATTTATTTTATGCTTGATTCTACCTTTGTGCTATGGCATATTGAACAAAGCATTCTGAACAAAGAAGATACTAGTAACTATTAATAGCTTATTGGGAAATATTATGACTCATCCATATTTAGAATACAGTCTAATGTCAGTATATTTTGGCAAACATTCTTTACATTACAAAAAAGGAATGCTTTTGTTAAGTTCTTTTTTCTTTTTCTTTTTTAAGTTCGGATGGCTCTTATCAACTTGGAAATCATAACATAATGCCTTGGAAGTAGGTATGTTCATCTCTGGTCACACCTTTGCTCGCCCTCTCATCCTCATGTCATATCATTTAACCCCCCATATTTGGACTCCTAACAAATGAGAACAACTTATTGGTGGGGTCAGATTACCACACATAAAAATATGCTAGGTGATAAAGGGATAACAAAAACATATACTCAAGACCGTAGAGTAAGACCAGTGTTTGTGTCTGGAGAATGTAGGTGTATTAGTTTAGCATTTGAACAGTTCTGGGGCTTTAATAGGCTCATAATATACTTAGGAAAGGAAACTAAATATACTCATCTAAATTCAAATAGCAATATAGACCAAACAGTAATCAAGGCAGTGTAAAGCATGTCAATATATGTTCTGGAGGGGAGCTAGGTTTAGATTGGGAGAAATTGCCGTATTGTGGAGTCATCACGAAAGTTCTCATGGAAGGTTGGTAAGAATGACTGCAATATGGTGTGTAATAACATCAACTTTAGATCAAGACAGGCCTGGTTTTGAATTCTGGCTTTGTGATCTTGAGCAAGTTATTTTACCTCTCTGAGTTTTGGTTGTCTTCCGTTAAACTGACTTAATAAGACTTACCTTATAGATGTGTTGGAAGAATTCAATAAAATGAAATATGTAAAGCATTCAGCTTAGTTCCTGGTACACAGTAAATGCTGAGCAATGGTAGCTGTTATTAATTAAATTGAAGCTTGAATGACAGGTTGTATTTCCACAGGGAGCTGTGATTGAGGGAGGAGGAGAGACAGGACAGAAAAATAAAGGCAGAAGATCTTGCTGGTGGGGCAAAGGCATGAATAAGGGTGAGAAGCCCTAAATATGCAGATACATGTAGGAAGAGTATAAATGGACCACAATGAAGATTTTGGGGGGTGGGGGGTCAAGGGTGTTACACCACTTGTATTGAACAGAGGGAGTTTGCTTCAGGTCACAAATCATTTGACCTTAGCAGGTGGCTTGGCATCTTCCTGTTGGATGCGGAGATGCTATTTTTTTGGCAAGATAAACATCCTGTATTTATTTGGTTACTTGCTTCACAGCACCGTGGAGTGTCTTACACATTATATAGTTCTTTTGTGACACACCTGTGAGGTAGGAAGAGCTGTGGATAAAAATGCCTGGCATGAACTGAATGGCCCACAGCAGGTGATTGTGCTGTGGAGATAGGCCTGGCTCTAGGTTTTCTTCTTCCCAGAGCCTCCCTGTTAAAGCCCATTTGGCCAATCATGGCTTTTCTCATTACACATCTGCTCTGGGAGAGAGAGCACCGAGCACTGTCAGAACTTAAGCAAGAGGCTTCCAAGTTTTCTGCAAATGACTCATGGAAATAGTTTTGCTTTACATATATAGAATATAGATCTGTAATTACGAAAGCACTTGCACATAATTTCCACAATAGCATGGTATCAATAAGCAGGTGCTTCCTGTGTTTACAAAAAGGCTCATCCCACTTCTGAAATGTTTATTTTTGTATTGTCTTTCATGTGCAACTTGCGCTTTTCTTTGGACAGATCATAGCTGTTTCTCCTTTTCCTCTGATGAATGACTAGGTGATCAGACATGGCAAACATCTTATGAAGCCATGTAAACTTTGGAGAACATTTGTATTCACCAAAGTCACAAATCTAAGGCAAAAATGACCTTACTGGATTTTCCTCATTGTTTCATGAGCAGTGAAAGGCGAACACTGGTGACGGAAGTGCTCTCATGCAGGATTATGGAGGTGAAGGATTTGCCTGGCAAGGATGCTCAGGAATCATCTAAGTGATGTTTTATTTTTGCAGAAGAGACCAGCAGCCAAGAATTTAAGAACGTGATTCTCAACCTTGGCTGCTATTGGCATCATCTGTGGAGATTTGAAAACAACTTCTCTCTCGGCTCCATTTCCAGAGTCTCTAATATAATGGGTTTGGTGTGTGGTTAGAACACCTAGAGTTTTAAAACCACTTCCTGCGCTTGTGATCTTCTGTGCAGCCCCCAAATTGAAAATCATTTCATTCCAAGCCACTTGTACTAATGAACTAATATGCTCTTTATAAGGTATGTCAATATGAGCAACCAACACTTGTCAGTGGGAGCCCAAACTGCTCAATCTGAAGTGATTTCCTGGAGCCTCCAAACTTTCCTCTGCAGAGTCTTTTGTTCATCTTTCTATTTGCATCCCTTTCACAGCCATGAACTTGGTCCATCATCACTAAATTAGCAAAACCAAGTTGTCAGAAAAGGTGGCACAGAAGGCCTCACTCTCAGGTGTAGCTGATGAATCTATAATACCTATCCTAGATGTATTTGTATTTTAACCCAAAACAAAGGCCCTGCTAGAAAAAAGCCTTCATGGTAACCTTGAAATAATGACTCACTTACTGTTACTTACTGTCTGTGAAGAGACCATCAGATTTTCCCTATGAAGTCTGAGCCTGATCATCCAGGAGAGCTTCACCGTCTCTAGTTGCAAGGATATGCAAGCTCATCATGCCATCGCATCTGAGAACGAATGGACTGTCATTTCAGTTACAAAGACTAGGATTCTTTCTTCCCAGTTGGGATGTTTTCTCCCTACTCCCAATCATTTTGTAAATAGGAGAGAGCGTGAAATCAGAGTGCTTTTCCTGGAACAAAACTGAAGGATGCTTGGCTGCGCCTGACCAAAATGTACCTCTTCGTAGGGTATGAAAATCTGGAAAACAGCATGAATTCTGCTAGCCCCATACCTGTAACTTAACCTGAGAAATCCGCTTTGTGCCTCCAATATGTGTTTCTAGTGTTTGTCTTTACCCCTTGCTCAATTCTGTCTTTCCATAAGGTTGCATTTAATTCCTTAGGCCGTTATGAATGCTATTTTGAGTACATATTTCTTCCATAAAGCCTCACAGAAGAAGTCTAGATACCAACTTATTCATTGATTAAAATCCCTACTGTCATTGTATTGTCTATTTTATTCTCCAGGATGATAGCATTTGATTCTTCCTATAGTAGGATTACAGTTATTTGTGGAATTATCTATTGGAAATATGCTCTCATTATGTTACAGTTAGTAAGGTATGGAAAGACAGGAGAGAAGGGCATATAGAACAAAGAAATAAATCACAAAGATTTTAACTCTATATTTAAGAACTTTATGCCTGACTTTAAATTTTGGCCATGATTATTTAGCTTGTATCAGACTTCCCCTCCCACTAAAGTGTGTATCAGTAAGGAGAAATATGTAAAACAATTATTTGCAGGAAATGGGCAGCAACCAATGCAAGGCTGAGCTCTCTGAGCTAAGGGAAGCACATGAGCTACATCCTGCATTCACCCTGAATGCAATTTCCAAACCACTGTATGGGGGAATAGAGCCCAAGCAGAAAACAGCATTTTTGCTATCAGAGGAAACAGACTGGTGTTTGGAGTTACCATGGTGTCTGGGACTTGAGGGGTAGGCTATTAGAAGAAGCTACATAGGACCTTCAAAAATCTACACAAAAATTCACACTGGGTCTTTAGCTGACTCATAAAGCAGAGCATGTACCGAATGAGATTTCAAGAGACAGAACAGAGGAAAAATGAAGGGGGGATGAAATATAATTAGGAATTTTAGAGGTTTCACAGCTCTGTGGAGACTTTAAAGTTTGGGTCCAGCTAGTGAACTCCCTAGGCTTGTTATTGTCATTGAAATACCACATCCTAGAAGCTAGGGGAATGTTACGAGTATGCTACGAGCAAGGGTTGGACTCTAGGAGAAAGAGCAAAAGTGAAATAGACCCACCTTGACATAGACTAACATCAGATGTGGCAGGATGAGGGTGATCCTCTAGCGATTTGATTGTCTGCCAGATAAAAACTTAGTGTCTTTTAGAAGATAACATACTCCAGAGCACCTATGATATATCATTGATAATATCCAGCATTTAATAAAAAGTTTTAGGCATGCAAATAAGTGGGTAAAGTTACAAATAATTAAGAGACGAAACAGAAAAAACAGACCTAGATATGATATAAATATGGACTATAGTTAGTAAAGAGTTCAAAATAACCATGATTTATATATTAAAAATAAAGGAAAATATAGGCAAAATGAATAAAAAGATGGACTATTTCAGTAGACAATTGGTATCTATTAAAAGAATATGATAGAGATCTGGGTCTGCAAATACAATATTTGAAATTAAGGTCTTTGTACCTGATATATGACTATTTAGTCTAGATTCTCATGGTATTTGTATGAATAAAATCTGTGATGTAAATAGAGAAACCAATAGGTATAAGATGATTAATGACAATGAAATATAAGAGACTGGAATTGCATATGCAAAAGAGGAAGTTCTTTTGTGAACTGTGCTTGATTTTGACCAATGATATAAGACAACCATAAAACATGATGTTCAAATGACTATAAACACATATTTAGTCTGTGTATTAGTTTGTTTGGACTGCTGCAGCAGAGTAACACACACGAGGTGACCTAAGCAACAGAAGTCACATGACTTTCTTCCTATGTGTGTGTCTAGGTCCAAAATTTTTGCCCAAGTTCATTAAGTTGCTTTCAACCCAGAAACCTAATAACTGAAATAATTGGAACAAGATGTAAGCCTTTGAGGATTCAGCATATTTGGAAATGATCAGAATGGAGCAAAACTTGGAATTCAAGATGGACAAACCTCCTACTTCCTTGGCAGTCAAGAGGAGGAAGAGCAAGCAATCTGGAATGAACTGGAGGAAAAAAATGATGGAAATAAGAGGAAGATTGATTTTGGGAACAATCATGTAGGAGAGGCCTAACTTCAGAGTCTAGTTATTGGGCTGGATTCTAAACTAGATGCTCTAAGCTCTACCTTCATATTTAGATTCTCTGACTTGGTCACGTAAAATAGTTATTATTACATGTTGATTTCTATTGTAGTTTGATGCTATCTATGCTTATATATAGTTCTTGGCTGCCCTGTAAGTCAGCTCTATTTCCTTTTTATTAAACTTTTATTTATTTGTTTTTGACAGCAAGAGAGAGAGAGAGAGAGAGAGAGAGAGAGAACACATTCACATGCATGAGAGAGGTAGAAAGAGAATCCAAACTGCTGCTGATAGCACAGAGCCCCATCTGGGGCTCGAACCCACAAATCGTGAGACCACGACCTGAGCTGAAATCAAGAGTCAGACACTCAACTAACTGAGCCACCCAGGTGCGCCAGCTCTATTTCCTTTTTAAATCATATTTTTTGGGGGCGCCTGGGTGACTCAGTTGGTTAAGCATCTGACTTTGGCTTAGGTCATGATCTCACGGCTCGTGGGTTGAAGCCCCGTGTCCGGCTCTGTGCTGACAGTTCAGAGCCTGGAGCTTTCTTCTGATTCTATGTCTCCCTCTCTCTTTGCCCCTCCCTGCATCAAGCTCTGTCTCTCTCTGTCTCAAAAATTAAATAAACATTAAAAAAATCATATTTTCTAAAGTAACAATATGCCTGGAAGATGATGGTCACATCCGTATTCCAGCACCATAGCCAAAAACTGGTCTTTAGATCTTCTTCATTGGAAAATATATCAGTGCAAGTGAAACTAGTAATCTTAAAAAAAAAAAGACCTTGGATTTTCTTTAAACTCTTTAAGTAGTGAAGGATAACCCTTGCCCAGGAGAGGTCTGCCCTCTGCCCTCAGCTGCGGGGTGGTATTCTCTAAACCCTTGCAATGCCATGCCTGGTAGGAGTCGTTGTGGGACTGGAGCCTATGAAATTTTAGAGTTTTCATAGCCTCTGAATTTCCGGATAGTCTGACAATTTCTGGATAGTCTGACAATGGTATGGTAGGAACTTTTAAATATGGTAGGAACTTTGAGTCACACAATATCAGCTTGACCCCCGGAATGCCTGGAAACTGAGGTCAGCCACGTGGGCAGTCAACCATAGAGCCTGAATAAAGGCTTTGGAAATCAATGCTGAGGTGAGCTTCCCTGGCTGGCTCCCTGGTTGATACTCCATGTGTATCATCATGTTTTTCTGCTGGACAAATAATGCTGTGTGTGCGTGGCTCTGTGGGGAGAGGATAACTCAAAGCTCTGTGTTTGGGACTTTCCTAGATTCTGCCCTTTGTGCCTCTTCTCTTGGCTGATTTTAATATATATCTTTTAACCTAACAATCTATATCTGAGACCATAATCATGAGTATAAGTGCTTCTAGTGAGTTCTGTGAGTTTTGTGGTCTAAACCACTAAACCACTAAATGTGGTCTCGGAACTCCTGAGTTTGCTACTGGTCGGAAGTAAGGGTTTCTAGTGGACTGCCTTCTAACTTAACACTCTTAAAAAAAAAGTGAATAATTTATAAACAGTGTTTCTATAATTACTAGTAGTGACAATTCACCTGTGAAGAACTGCGATTTTACTTTATTTTTTATTTCAAGTTTTTGTTTAAGTTCTAGTTAATTGGCATAGGTGGTAAATTTGGCTTCTAGTGATTCATCACTTACATATAATACCCAGTGCCCATCACAACAAATGCCCTCCTTAATTCCCATCCCCATCTGGCCAAACCCCCATCAACTTCTCTCCATCAGCCCTCAGTTTGTTCTCTATCGTGAATAGTCTCTTATGGTTTGCTTCCGTCTCTCTCTCTTTTTTTCTTCCCTTATGTTTGTCTGTTTTGTTGAAGAACTGCTAATTTAAACCGCTGGCATGAAAATAATGCTGATAGTTGCTCATAATAGGGAATAAGATTTGGGGTTTAAAATAACTGGCAGTTCTCCTAAGTACTGAGGTATTCATTCATTCAACAAATATTTGCTGAGCACCTTATTACATGCCTTAAAGATACAGTCCCTTTCATACAGTCAGCTGGGGAGCTGGTTCCTAGATTTTAAAGAAAATTTATAATAATGACTAACGGAAAAATCTGATTCAATTTGAAAAAGGATTAGATTGTTAAGAGAGACAGATACATCAAGATCACCAAGTCTATTTTGTTGTAATGGTTAAAATTGGTTAAATGGTTAAAGCCCAAGTAAACATGGACTGAATACCTAGTGCTTTTTCAGTACCCATGCTGTGATATTCATTGCAGTTTTTAGCTCTTTCTCACTTTCCTCATCTGTAGAGATAATAATGTCAACTTCATAGACTTCTTGTGAGGATGAGGTAGGATGAATATTTTATTTTTTAAAAAATTTATTTTAATGTTTTATTTATTTCTTAGTGAGAGAGAGAGAGAGAGACAAACAGACAGCATGAGCAGGGGAGGGTCAGAGAGAGAGGTAGACACAGAATCTGAAATAGGCTCCAGGCTTTGAGCTAGCTGTCAGCACAGAGCCTGATGTGGGGCTCAAACCCATGAACCGTGAGAACATAACCTGAGCCAAAGTCGGACGCTTAACTGACTGAGCCACCCAGGCACCCCAGGATGATTATTAAAACACCAGTCACAGGGGCACCTGGGTGGCTCAGTCTGTTAAGCATCCAACTCTTGATTTTGGCTCAGGTCATTATCTCACAGTTCATGAGTTCGAGCCCTGAGTAGCCTCTGTGCTGACAGTGTGGAGGCTGCTTGGGATTCTCTCTCCCTCTCTCTCTGCTCCTCCCCTGCTTGTTCTGTTTTTCAAAGTAAATAAATAAAGTGAAAAAAAAAAAGATCAGTCACATAATTAGTACATGTTATCTATTATTATTATTAATATATTCAAGTATATTTTTTAATGAACCATTTAAAACAATGAGTGTGAGAGGATATTGTTTCCCAGCACACCTATATTAATGTTAGTGGCAACTTAGTTCCTTGGTCTCAGGAATGATTATGACATCAAGGGGACAGCAGTGCAGGTCCAGTTTTGAACTGTGTATTGTAGCAGGAACAGGTTTGGGATTTATTTAGTAGCAGTGACTTCAAGTACAGCTGCTTTCACCACCTTTTGTTTTGTAAGTAAAATACCAGAGAGACTGGCTGTCGTATATTCAGGGGTACAAAGCCCTGGAGAAGGTGAAATTGGATTTTGTGATCATGGCTTCTAGGCTGAGGAAGGATTCTGAAGCAGCTGGGGAGCTAAAATATTCATTAGTTTAGTCTGTAGCAACATTCACATATTTAGATGGTTTCTCATGTGCGGTGGCTCAAGCTCTGCCCCCAGACCTTTTAATTGCACAGAATATACTGAGCGGGCAGTACCACCAAAGCTTTGGTAAAGTGTTCATTTCTGACATTTTCTTCATTCTCACGAAGAGACATTTAGATGTTAGCCTACCCAATTAAATTTATGGGATGGAAAGAAGCAACAACATGACATAAAAGCTAAGCTAACATTTTATGAAATTACAGTACTTTTCCTTGAATACATTAAAAAAATAAAGCCATGTCATCCAACGTGGAGCCTTCTGAACCCCCCTGCCTTTGAGCAATTTAGCCATTTTAGCTGAGTGCACTAATCTCATCCAGAGACTTATGCCTTGCACTGACGTCACAACTTGGGCTCTCCCCTCTTATTCTCAAAATGAATAAATCTTGTTGGCTAGCAGAGTAGATTATGTTCGATTCATTTTAAATCAATTACTCAAAGTCCCAAGGCTAGACAATGGCAGAGCTAAAAGATTTAGGACTGGTTCCTCCTTCAATGGATCCACAGTTTCAGTCTCTAGCTTGCAGTCAGATTGTGTGGGAAGTTTGTTGAAAATGCACATGCCTGGGTGTGAGACACAGACGTGCTGATACACACTGTCTGGTACAGGCACCAGAAGTCTGCTTTTGTAACCACCACACTTGGTAATCCTGAAATAGGTGATTGTAGAACACCACCAGAGGGATCACATAATGAGGTCTTCTGGTAGCAAAAGCTACAGCTTATCTCTGCATCCCTTAAACATCATGTGCAATTCAAGGCTAATGCCATTTCCTATGGCATAGAGGAAACTAGAGCTGTTTTCTCCAAAAGAGAAATAATGTTTTCTTTTTCTCTGCCTTCCCGATGCCACTGCAAGAAGACATATACATCTGAGACTTGAGAATTTTCGGTTGAAGCTCAGCTTTCCCCTTGTGATCTCCAGAAGTGGTTTGTATTTGTGATGTTCCTACTGCATTAGGGAGTGAACATGAATATAATAGAAGCAAACCAGAGCTTCAACCATGAAATGTTCTCTTTCTGGACAATCCACTGATGCACTCTGTAGCCACTGATTAAATGCCATGGCCTGACCTTATTCCTCTAGTCCCATCAACTCCTTCGAACTTCTGCAAGCAGTTACCAGGAAGCAGAGAACATGGTAACCTTTCTGAAGACCCACTGCTCCTTCCCAGAAGTGCCTAAGCAAGCCATCTCATGAGAATATAAAATTGCTTCTGGGGTCATTCTGGTCATCAATCTCCAGAGGACAACAGTTTCTGCAGCAATTTGATACTCCTACTTTGTGTAGAAGCTGGAAGCTGCCACGTTTTTTTTCTATTATGGAAAATTCAGCTTTTGGCATGAGCTGTTTTATTTTTTTTAACCTCAGGTTCTGGCCCTAATGGAAAACGCTTTCTTTTTCACAGTGCAAGGGTAGATATATAATATCAGAATAAATCCCATGTTCTGTGGGACTTCTAGGAACTATAATTGTGTCACAGAAACAAGAAAACATACTAATGAAGCAGGTTTTATTTCCATCAGTAAACAGTCTGCATACATATAAGTTTCCTATAAACTAACAAAGATGTTATGTTAGGAAGTTCCTTGCAATTTCAGAATCATGGGATTGTATTGAATTTTCTCATTTGGAAAATGATGGGGGTTAGAATGGATTAGTGGTTAGCAAACTTATTCTGTAAAATATTTTAGGCTTTGCAGGCCACACAGTCTCTTTTATAATTACTCAGTGCTGCTGTTGAAGCACAAAAGCAGCCATAGACAAAACCTAAATGAGTTGGCATGGTTTTGTTCCATTAACTCATTTGCAAGAACCAGAGGTGGACCATGTTTCTCCTGTGGGCAATAGCTTACTGACTTCTGGACTCAGGGTCTTTGCTAGCTCCCTAGATTTGTAATTCCATTCAAGCAAATTAAAATCCAACTGTCAGGGCCTCTTGGGTGGCTCAGTCAGTTAAATCAAACTCTTGGTTTTGGCTTAGGTCTTGATCTCTTGATCTCGTTGTTTGGAAGTTTGAGCCCATCAGGCTCTGCTGACAGCATGGAGCTTGCTTGGGATTCTCTCTCTCTCTGCTCCTCCCCTACTTATGAGTTCTCTCTCTCTCAAAAAAATCCAACTGTCACTTGGTTACTCTGTGATTAATATCTATAATGCTATCCATTTCTAATTTTATCTGTCAAAGACCATTGGCATTAGAAATAATACCATTATTTAAAAACTCTTGTGCTATGAGTCTGATAAATATTTTTCAAACAGTAATTAATTGAATTCTTTCAAACCTAAAATGGTACCATTCTTATGATCTGCATTTACACACGTGGGAAACTGAGGCCCAGAGATATAATAAGGGAATTATTGTATGTGCCTACAGTAAATGGTACAATTGGGAATCAAATTCAGGTGTGTCTGCTTTTAGAACCTGATTTGTAAACATTATGCTCTATACTGATTTACATGGAGGTAGAATATTTTTGTATTCCAAAGAGTTAACATGTGTGCTAATCCCTTATGGGGGAATGGGCATAGAGCAAGGAATGAGGAAGAAGGATAAAGAAACAAACCAAGGAGATGGAAGCCATGGAAAAGAGGCGATTTAATAGGTGGGTCTACAATATCAAACATGATGTAAGTTGAGAAAAAGAAGCAGAGAAACTGAGAAGAAACCACTAGATTTGAAAATTAGAATGTATCTGATGACTCTAAGACCTTCAGTGGTTGGGGCCAGAGGCCAGGTTGTAAGAGGAATAATATGGGAAAGTAAATGTCTTTTTAGAAAACTGGCAATACATCGGAGAGAAATAGGATACTGCTTCCAATTGCCCCAGACTTTCCATTCTCTCTCCATGGGGCACTTAAAGAATACCAGCTAAGAAACACATAGTTGATCCTTATGTTGCTTGGCGAGGTTGCCATGAGATAAACATTAAGACTTACTCCTACAGAGGAGTGAACACTGCTTTGTGCAGCAGGAATTCCTAAGTCTTGAACCCAGTGAGTTCAGCTGGACACTAAGGTTTCCATCGCAGTGGTTGGGAGTATTGCATCAGCATCCTTGAGCTCATTGTTCTTTTACTTTCAGGGCAAGATGAAATTAAGATGCCAGCTTGTTGGGAAGTTAGTTCACTGTGCCATACAGATCTAAAAATGTTGGAGTGACTGCTGTTCCTGAAAACATGGGTGGTGGTGGAGTAACAGGCTAGGTTTCGTTGGTTTTGCTTTTCTCAAAAAATAGGAGAAATGGATCAATTCTGGCAGAGTTCAAGGCTCTCTTTTTGTCCCTGAATAGAAATAACTCTAAGGGCCAGAAAAATAAGATAATGTTCTTATGTCAATCCCTAAATTAGAAAGTTCCAAGCTATGCTATTTCTATCTACAGCCATCTAGGTGGGGTCTAGGGACCTAGTACTAACTTAGAAGAGAGTTGGTGTCTTTTGCAAAAACCTTTAAACTGAACAATTGCGTTCAAAACAGATTTTCCATAATGCCAAATTAAAAGTAACTCAGTTTGAATTTTAAAAGAATCATCATGTGGAACACTTTAAGACTAAGTACATAAGTATCTTGGGTGATCCAATGTGGAAATTTGAGTGAAGGTCAAAGTTCTTCTATGACATTTAGAGATGTTTAAAAATAGTACTTTGAAAACAGAAAAATATGGATTATCTATCTGTATTAACCTTAGTGATATCATGAATAATAGGCATTGACCAATAATTAATCTCAAACCTTAATTAGCCATTATACAAGGTTTAGTTTACAAGAAAAGAAAACATTCTATCAGAGTGTCTAATAAATTGCAAATTGACATAATTCTGTGTATTAAAATTTAATTTTTGGGGGCACCTGGGTGGCTCAGTCGGTTACACATCTGATTCCTGATTTTGGCTTAGGTCATGATCCCAGAGTCGTGGAATCAAACCCTGGGTCAGCATGCAGCCTCATTAAGATTCTCTCTCTCTCTCTTCCTCTGCCCCCTGCCTTGCTTGTGTTTACTGGCTCTCTCCATTTCTAAGAAAAAAAAAAGAAAAAAGAAAAATTTATTTTTTCTTTTAGACAGTGGTGATTTGTGATTTGTTCATAGAATTGTTATTAGAAGCAAAGAGGTAGGGCAAAAGATCTGAATAATTTGTTCACTAACTTGTGTAACAGGTTTGGCTAAAATGTCATGTAATATAATTTAAATATTTAATGAACACATTGGTGGTACTGTACAGATTTTGGTGTTTTAGGAAATATGATTCTTTTCATCTGCCCTTAATTTAATTTTTCTTATACTTACTTTTCCATTAATTAATCTATAAAAAGAGGGGCTATCTGGGTGGCTCAGGGGGTTAAGTCTCTCCTTCTTGATTTTGGCTCAGGTCATGATCTCATGGTTTGTGAGTTTGAGCCCCGAATTGGGCTCTGTGCAGACAGTGTGGAGCCTCCTTGGGATCTGCCTCCCTCTCTCGCTGCCCCTCCCTGCTTGCACGGTCTCTCTCTCTCTCTCTCTCAAAATAAATAAACTTCACAAAAAGAAACAGGAATTAAGAAACCCTTTTTCAATATCGTAGTAAAGTATAATTAGTTCATTATGGTAGAATCAGCGTAAATCATTAATTCATCTTTCTGTTCCTCTTATTTATCTTTACAATATTTATTCAGCTTTGAATTCAAAAGACCTTTAACTAGTTCTTTAAAAGACTTTTTAAAAATGTTTATTCATTTTTGAGACACAGAGAGTGAGTGGTAGAAGGGCAGAGAGAGAGAGAGAGAGAAAGAGACAGAATCTGAAGCAGGCTCCAGGTTCTGAGCTGTCAGTGCAGAGCCCCATGTGAGGCTTGAACCCACAAACTGTGAGATCATGCCCTGATTTCAAGTCAGAAGTTTAACCAACAGAGCTACCCAGGCACCCTGGCCCTTAGTTCTACTGCTGACTCTAAGCAATAGTTACTTTCACTTAGAAAGGCAGACTAAGATATTTACCATAGTAGATTCAAATGTTGTCTGATTAGGTTATCCTGATTTTCTGTACAGGTCATTCTTTGTCTAATGAATGAAGACCTTTGGTTTTAGGAAATGTTGGCTTAGTATGTGGTGTCTGGCACACACATAGTAGGTACCTAGTAAATTACTTTGCATTTGTATTCTTTTAAATAGTCTTTGCCTTTTTTTTTTTTTTTTTGGCTTTAACTTCTTTTTTTTTTTTCAAGTGAAATCTGGTTTGGTGCAATTTTATAGACAACCAAGATTCCTAGGCTGCTTATTAGTTGCACTTAGGTATTTGTCTACTTTGCTTAGTGATATTGGGATTGACTGTAGAAGTGAGCAAATCACCCAGTAGTTTATTAAGATGCTTATTATTCTTATGGTTTGATGTAAAGAAATGAAATTAAACAAACGGTTACAGCCCACTCTGTGTACATCTATGGAATAAGAAAGAATTTACATTACTTTATTTCAATTCTTAGGGTCAAATTTACTTTTTGAGAATCTATTGGTTATTCTTTTTAGGATTAGTCATGAAAACTTAGAATGTAAATATAGTTGACTTATAATTACTGCCTAATAGCATTTGTCTCATATTGAGGCAGTTTCATTGTATTAACTGTATGAAGCTGATAATTCTGTGCATGGTTACTTAATTAATTAAAAAGCTGATTACTCAGGCTTTCCTATTTATTTTGGAAAACAGAAATTTATTCCAAGTATTTAAATATGTTGAAACATGAATCTTCTCAGGCTGTTGCTAGGATATTACAGACAAAATAATACTGTTACTCGTTTAAAAAATCTTGTTCATGCTATGAGAGCAATCAAACACAATTGCCAGAAGAAATAAAATATTTAGAATCATCTTGTATTGAATTAAGTCTTCTATTGTTACAATTAATATTAAAGTATGTCACCAAGACTATACTTATCATGGTAAGCATTGAGTAATGTATAGAATTGTCAAACAATATGTTGTACACCTTAAACTAATATAACATTGTATGTCAATTATCCGTCAATAAAAAAAGGAAATTAAAAAATTATAGGTCACCTAGTCCAAGTTTGTTTTTTATTTTAAAGTGTAAATTCCAGATTTTAAAGTATGATGAGAATTATCTTAGAAGGAAGTAGAACTTTATTTCTGAAAATATCAGATATAGTACCTTATTTTTTGGTGAGACAGCAGAGTAAAATATGTCAAAATTAAGTTTCTCAATAAACATTTCGTATAATTACTATTTAAGAATTTCTGTGTCTTATTTTGTTCATGTTTTAAAATTGCTTCCCATTCACTTTGTTATGGAGATAAAGATAAAAGGGAAATTTTAAACATGATTGATGACAATATTCACTTGACCTAGACAATTTATGTTGACATCACTAAAAGCTAAGCATCTACTTCTGAACATAATTAATTTCCTAACTGTTAGAATATTGTTCTTTATTTAGTACTTGATATGGGCTAAGTTATGTCTCTCCCTCTTGGAGTCCTAACTGCTATAGTGCCTCAGAATGTGAATGTATTTAGAGATAGGGTCTTTTTTTTTTAATGTTTGTTTATTTATTTATTTATTGAGAGAAAGAGACAGAAAGACAGAGTGTGGGAGGTGCAGAGAGAGAGGGAGACAGAGAATTCCAAGCAGGCTCTGCACTGTCAGCATGGAGCCGGATGCAGGGTTCAAACCCACAAACCATGAGATGACCTGAGCCAAAATCAGGAGTCAGACGATTAACTGACTGAGCCACCCAGGTTCCCCAGAAATCGTGTTTTTACAGAGATAATTAAATAGGGGTCTTTGGGGGTGGTCCCTAATCCAATATGACTGGTATCCTTATAGTAAGAGAAAATTAAAACACAGACAAGCACAGAGAAAAGGCCACGTGGAGACCCACAGAGGAAATGGCCACCTACATCCAAAGAGAGAGGCTTCTGAAGAAACCAACCCTGCCAGCAGCTTGATCTGAACTTTTAGCTTCCAGAACTGTGAGAAATTGAATGTCTGTTGTTTAAGCCACCCAGTCTGTTGTACTTTGTTATGGCAGCATAGCAAGCTAATACAATACAGCTATAACTATGGGAATTCTTTATTTTTTTATTTTTTTTTTTTTTACAAATAGTTTATTGTCAAATTAGTTTCCACATAACACCCAGTGCTCATCCCCACAAGTGTCTTCCTACTATGGGAATTCTGAGAAAAAGATCCTCACTTTTCTGAGAGGTTTTATGAATTCCATTGCTGGTGGTTATAAACTTTATCAATGACAACACATTGGTGGTAGTGTGCAGTTTTTGGTATTTTAGGAGATATGATTCTTTTCATCCGCCCTTAATTATAATTTTCTATTTCCTCTGACTTCCAGTTAGGTAGATAGACAGGGAGTGTTACAATGGATGGTGAGAATTTGATATGTTCCAGAACATCTGAGCACCGAATCTATTGTCTTTATAGCTCCATGTGTTTGTGTAATGAATAAGTCAGACTGTGTATGTGTGTGTGTACGTGTATATGAAGGAGGTGTATGGGGGTATGTGTATTGAAGAGGTGCTGTAGTGTACTGGTTAAGAGAGCACACACTCTAGAAGCAGGTGGAGTCAAACTTTCTGTTCTACATTTACTAATTGTGATCTTGGGTAGGTTATTTAACCTCTCAAGTCTTCACATTCCTTATTTGTTAAATGGGTTCAAGGGATAGTCCCTAACTCATAGAGTTATTGTCAGGATTAACTGGTTTGAATATTTAAAATAGTACCTGACACCTAGTAAGTGCTGGGTACATGTTAACTATTATTGCATTCATTTTTGCAGGTGGCTTCAAGTGGAACAGAATTTTAGTCCCAATGATTGGCGAGAAATGAAATACATAGTAAATTAAAATGTCTATTTTGTTAAGTAAGAGAAGAAAGTACTTCTTTCTTGACTTCATTCATGCATTCATTTAAATAAAGCTTGATTTGAATCTTGCTTTCTTCAACCAGCAACTTGCATAATTTTGGTCAACTTACTTGACCTTTGGGCTCATAAGATTTAGTTTCCTCAACTATAAAATAAGGGTAGCAATCTCTACTTTATAGAATTATTGTGAAGATTAATGAAATGAAGCAATGGATTTGAAGAACTGTACATGGTGCCTGGAAAGTAGAAGGCACTAAATTGTTGCCTTCTCTTCCATTCTTCCTGTTCCCTAAATCTCAATATGATATTAAGGTTATGCACTCTAAGAAGGGAATCAAGGTATGAGAAGTGGGAAGGCACTGAGAGATGAAATTGAACCACTTGTGAATGCATGGAGGACAGTGGGGCGAGATCCAAGAGAGGACAGCAAATTCCCTGTCTCCCCCTCTGCCACATCAATAAGTTATCCTCCGAACATACATGCTTCTGCCTCTCTCTTCTCTTTTCCACATGAGAATGAATAGCATTTAATTCACAATCAGTGGTTGTAATAAAGAGTGAGGTAGAGGCTAAGGAAGCCAGATCGTGGTAAGGACTTGACAAGGGTGTTACTGTTTTTCCTGTAATTACAAATGTGGACATGTTTTATGCTTCACAGGATTAGGGCCATAACCTTATGGAAGTCGATGACTTGTGTGCTAAATCTCTGCTGGTCCCTCCCTTGCCCTTTGAACCTCTTCTTAATGGCCTTACTGATTTGCTGGTATTTCCCGACCTTCCCTTACTTATTAATTCATGGCTCCCACAGTCAACCAAGGGAGAATGCATGAAGCTTGCTTTGCTCTCTGAATCTAGGACTGACACATCCCCTCTGCAGCGTTTGGCCCAGTGGCTGACTTGCTATGGATTTTTCTTTTGCCAGTACAATTTATTAGCCGATTAATTTCCATTTTAATCTCTTTATGACCCTAACACGTTTCAGAGAAGTAAAGGAGGGCCTACTGATAAGAACAGACATTTTTAAGTAATATAGAACTCGTCTACACAAATTTCAGCCCTTTTTTAAAGGAATGCAAAACTCCGATAAGGCTGGAAAGGACTTGAGAAGAGAAGCTTGAAAGTTTTACAAGAATCCAGATGGTGGCAGCAGAGAATGTGAGAAAAACTCAGGAGCAATAATGGCTTAAAAGCACAATTCGAATATGCTGCAAATAGCTGTAAAATTACTAATTATTGATGGCGATTAAAATAAGGAAACTGGCTAAAGAATTGTACTTTAGTACCAGAGATGCCTGCGCATGACTCATTGGCATCATACATTTGGACAGGCCAATTAACTTTTCTGGGTCTTGTTCTCTCATTTGTAAAGTGGAAGTAATAATAGTTACAGGATTGCTGTGGGATTAAGAAAGATAAAGTATATAAAAGATTTAGCCTATGCCTAGAAAACTGTAAGAATTTAGAGAAAGAGAGATGGGGGGAGAATTATGTAAAAAATGAGCATGATATTTAATAACAAAGTTTCTATAACATATTCTGAACCAGTGTGGTACTACAGGGAAAATGGGAGCAATCAGCTCTTGGGTACAGGCAAAAAGGAGATGCATTGCCTGCAGAGAGTATCTATCTATCATCTATCTAAATTTTATTTATTAAAAAAATTTTTTTAATGTTTATTTTTGAGACAGAAAGAGAGCATGAGTGGGGGAGAAACAGTGACATTGGACACAGGCTTCAGGCTCTGAGCTGTCAGTACAGAGCCCAACATGTGGCTCGAACCCACAGACTGTGAGACCGTGACCAGAGCCACAGTCGCTCAACCGACTGAGCCACCCAAGCGCCCCCTATCTAAGTTTTAAATTTTAATTCCAGTGTAGTTAACATACAGTGTTGTGTTAGTTTCAGGTATACGATATAGTAATTCAATAATTCTCTACATTACTCTGTGCTCCTCATGTGGAGAGTTTAAAAACAATAATAATACCAATGAAAAACGTTCTACTTTTTAAAAATCACTATGCACCAGTGACTCTAAATCATACCGGTGATAAAATGCTCTTATTTTGTAATCAATGTCGTTTATTTTTTTTTAGGTTTTATTTAAATTCCAGTTAACATTGAGTGTAATATTACTTTCAGGTGTACAATATAGGGTTCAACACTTCCATACATCACCTGGTGCACATCACAACAAGTGCCCTCCTTAATCCCCATCACCCTTTACTCGTCCCCCTGCCCACCTCCCCTCTGGTAACCATCAGTTTGCTCTCTATAGTTAAGAATCTGTTTCTTGGTTTGCCTCTCCACTCTCTTTTTTCCCCCTTTGCTCATTTGTTTTGTTTCTTAAATTCCACGTATGAGTGAAATCATATTGTATTTGACATTCTCTGACTTCTTTCACTTAGCATAATACACTCTAGCTCCAGCCTTGTTGTTGCAAATGGCAAGATTTCATTCTTTTTTATGGCTGAGTAGTATTCCTCTGTGTGTGTGTGTGTGTGTGTGTGTGTGTGTGTGTGTGTGTGTGTATACACCCCAGCTGCTGCTTTTTTTTTTTTTAGATACAGCTTTTATTATTTTAGGACAAGAAATGGGAACATAATATAATTTTAAAAGTTACCAGATTTGTAATTTCAACATAGTTCAGTTGATTTCTTATATATCCAGATGTGTTCTCACATAGGTCAACACAGTTTGACTAAAGTTAACTTCAATAAAATGACAAATTACATCTGCACTGAAATAATTGGTGGTTTAATCCTGGAATATCTCTTTTATGCAAATACCACATCTTCTTTATCCGTTCATCAGTAGACGGACACTTGGGCTGTTTCCATAGTTTGGCTATTGTAGATAATGCTACTATAGACGTTGAGGTGCATGTATCCCTTTGAATTAGAACTTTTGTAATCTTTGGGTAAATACCTAGTAGTGCAATTGCTGGCTCCTAGGGTAGTTCTATTTTTAACTTTTTGAGCAATCTCCATACTGTTTTCCAGAGTGGCTACACCAGTTAGCATTCCCACCAACGATATAAGAGGATTCCCCTTCTCCACACCCTTGCCAGTACCTGTTTCTTGTGTTGTTGCTTTTAGCCTCAAATATTTTCTTATAGAAGTTTCTCTAAATTGAATTTTTTAAAATGACCCTTTACCTTTTTGCCTTGGCTTGCCTGCCTTCTATACTTACCTCTCACTGACTTATTCTTTCCAGTCCAATCGGACTAATTGTTCAATAGAGATACTCTGCACATTCCTGCCTCCACATTTTGATTAGACAGTTCCCACCATTTGAAATGACTTGTTCTCTTCTTTTCATTTATTTAGGTCTTACTTTTCCTTTATGGGCTCAGGATGAGCCTACATTTTCAGAAAGCCTTCCCTATCTACTGGATCCCACAGGGATCCCTCCCTTCTTGTGTATGTAATTATTTTGGCACATAGCACCTGGTGTCTTATATTGTAATATATTGCCCCTCCTCCCAATGTAAATGAGGAGCTCTGTTATGGAGCTGATACTTATTTCCATAATCTAGACCAGATTTAGGTTTTGCTGTCATCTGTATGCTTGATGCTCACAACTGTGCTTGGAGTTCAAGCTATTCCATTTCACTAAGTAAACACAACAGGTGGGTATCTTCTATTTTGAACTTAATCTGAGAGATATATATGTTGACTTAAGTAGTGTATATAATGTATTATCAATCAACAGTGGACATTTATGAAATAAGACATATGATTATTTTGGGGTTTGGAGGCAAGTGACTGGAACCTCTCAGAACTGAGTTGAGTCTGGAAGGTTCCAAGTCTGAACTCAAAATTCCAGATTCCATTGAAGAAAACATTCAGTCATTTTCTGTGGGAGCTGGAATCATTTAATCCCTTCTTTGCAGGTGTGGAATCTAATGCAGATGTTAGCATGCAATGCACATCGTGGATTGCATGAAAAATACTGGTCTTTGGACTTAAACTTAACCTTGCATCTATATTCTAATCAGCTTTTGCAAACAGTATACTGTCAATGTTTACCTTGACATTTTAAGACACACATAATTTTTTATTAGAATACATCAGGAAACGAACTACTTAAAATAAATTGAGAAGATCATTAGAGAAAAATGTAAAATGTCAGGTAAAATGTCGTTCTTCACATCTTCGTATTCAATATGTTAGCCTTTTCCCATGAGGTCCTTCGTGAAAATCTTGACCAGATCCTGGGGTGACAGGCTCAGTATCCAGAAGCAGAGGAACCTTAAAAGTTCTGAGACTCTTAACAGGTGCTCTGGAAGAAAGACGCATTCTTTCTGATCTGAGGTGGCTTCTGCTCAGAAGCAATACTGGACAGATGGCTTGTTTTCACTTCTTCCAGACTCTAGTGAAGTTAGAACTGGATGTTCAGACTTTCATCACTTGAGGTGGTAAGGTGCGAACTCTGTCTTATCTCATTACTGATGAGAATCACTATCTTAGTCATTTTGTGAGACTCGTTCCAGGAGCAAACCAAAATTTGTCATTACCAAAGGTACAAAGAAAATGTGGTATGGGAGAACATGGCATAAATCTGTAGCTGTTTGAAAAACTATTATATAAGAAATGACTTAGACTTATTCTGTATAAACCCAAAGAATAAAATGAAGAACAAGGATAATGGACTTCAGTTCAAAGTAAATAGGGGAACTTTCTAACAATCTGTTGTCCACATATAGAATGAAGTGCTGTGTTGATACTGTGTTTCCCATGGTGTGAAATATTCACGTAGTGGAAATTCTCTGAGGTGTTCCAGTGTCAATGAATAATGAATATATTAATTCTAATTCTCCTTATCTATAGTCTGTTTTAGATTCTGCCACTTCTTTTCCCAAAACTGTTGATTAACCAGTCAGTATTTTTTAAGCATGTCAAATTCAAATGAATCAACATAAAAACTGAATTATTTTTTTCCTTTCCTTTTTCCCATTCCTACTCTCATTATTATTGTAGACTCTGGTCTTATCGTCTAACTTCTACCAGGTAGGGATATGGAAGAATAAGCTTCCAAATAGAAGGGCATATCATATTAAAATATTCAGCTTATTAAAAAAAACGTATGGGATTTTGGAAGACTGTGCACAGAATTTCACTTTAAAAATTTTTTTAAATAATTTTTAAATTTTTAATGTTTATTTTTATTTTTATTATTATTTTTTTTAATTTCTGAGAGAGAGAGAGAGATTGAGAGGGAGAGAGAGAGCAGGGGAGGGTCAGAGAGAGAGGGAGGTACAGAATCTGAAATAGGCTCTAGACTCTGAGCTAGCTGTCAGCACAGAGCCCAACGTGGGGCTTGAACCCATGAACCGTGTGTCATGACCTGAGCCAAAGTCGGACGCTTTACCGACTGAGCCACCCACGTGCCCCTCACTTTGTTTTTTAAGCTTAGAGAGAAATATAGTCTTGTAATGAAGTCTTACGTGGTATGTGGCAGGAAAAATCAGGAAGTTGGCTCTCCTGTTGTGCTTTCCTCTCAATGGGAAGCTTTATTCATATATTGAACAATTCTTTTCCCCAACCTACATGGTCCCAAGGGAAGGATTTAATAAGAAATTGGAGAGAGGCACAAGTGCTCTGTCTATCCTGCCTCCTATTCAAGGAGCAAAAGAAAATTCTTTGGGTTTCTGACTCACATATTTTATGCAGGTGCCATATTGGCATTTTCCTGCATGACAAGAAAAAAATATATCTCTGTCCTGTTTTAGGTTAGGGCTTATAGGCTTTGCAGTGAGGTGGCTTGAAGATCCTCAGAGGAAGGTAGTACAAAGCCTCTATATGTTATTCAAACCACTGGTTCTGAGAAAGAATGAAGCGTAATTGTATCAGTCTGGGCCCAGTCAAGAAACTGAAACCAGACAATAATTAGTAATTTGAATTGGAAAAGTTAAATAAAAAGAATTGTTGACTATAATAGGAAATTGGAGTACTGAAAAATTAGTTAATATAAAGTGAAGATACTTCTAAGGAATATAAGGAATATAACAATAGTAGAATAGTGTTGTTTTCAATTCCTTTGATTTCTGCTCATTCCCTTATTATTTCTTTCCTTATGCTTGGTTTAGGATTATTTTACTCTTCTTATTTTAGTTCTTAAATTGGAAGCTTGGATCACTGACTTGAAATTTTTCTTCTTTTCTAATAGGAATATTTAGTACTGTGATTTTCCCTTAAGTACTACTTTAGGCTTATCCCACACATTTTGATATGCTGTGTTTTCATTTTCACTTGATTTTTAAATCTTCTTTAATTTCTTTTATGACTTCCTCTTTTCCCCATGGGTTTGGGAATATATTGTTTGTTTGTTAGCATTTTGGGATTTTTTTCCAGGTATCTGTCATTGATTTCCAGCTTACTTAATTATGATCAGAGAATATATTTTGCAAGATTTAAAATTTTGTATTTTGTCAGGATTTGTTTTATGGCCCAGAATTTTGTCTGTATTGGTTAATATAGAGTTTGTTATCTGTATAATATAATCTGAACATAGGGTAACTAATATTAGTTATTAATATTATATTATACAGCTTAATATAGTGTAAGGACCTTGCAAGAGTATATTCCCAATTCCTCTCTGTCATTCTTTGTGCTATTGTTGATATACATTTTACTTTCCATATACTATAAATACATAATTCATTGCTGTAATTTTTGCCTTAGACAGCCAATTTTATTTTATTTTAAATTCTTTTGTTAAGTTTCTTTATTTTGAGGGAGAGAGAGAAAAGCCCAAGCAGACTCTGTGCTGTTAGTGCAGAGCCTGACATGAGGCCTGAACTCACAAACTGTGAGATCATGACCTGAGCCAAAATTAAGTGTCAGACGCTTGGCCAACTGGGACATCCAGGTACCCCCTTAGGCAGCCAATTTTAGAGCAATTAAAAATAAAAAGAATTTTGTGGTCATCTTAATTTATACCATTTTCAGTATTCTTAATTTCTTTGTATAATTCCAAGTTTTTCATGTGGCACTGTATTTATTTTTCCTGAAGAATTTTCTTTAGCATTTCATGTGGTATAACTTACTATTAGTCTGCTAGTGATAATTTATCTGGTTTTGCTTTTCTGAAAAAGTATTTCTTCAGTTTTGAAAGGCATTTTATTGGCATACAGGATCTCAGGTTGACAGGGTTGTTTGTTTCCTTTTAATACTTTAAAGATATCATTCCTTTGCTTTCTGGCTTGCATGGTTTCGGGTATGAGGTTTGCTGTAATTCTCACCTTATTCTTCTGTATTTAATATATCTTTTTACTTTACATTCCTTCAAAATTTTCTCTCTATAATTGGTTTTCTATAATTAAAAAAAATTAATGTTTTATTTATTTCTGAGAGAGAGAGTGAGAGAGAGACAGAGAGAGAGAGAGAAAGAGAGAGAGTGTGTGAGCAGGGGAGGGTCAGAGCGAGAGGGAGACACAGAATCAGAAGCAGGCTCGAGGCTCTGAGCTAGCTGTCAGCACAGAGCCCGACGTGGGGCTTGACCCCATGAATCGTGAGATCATGACCGGAGCCGAAGTCAGACACTTAACCGACTGAGCCACCCAGGCGTCCTGGTTTTCTATAGTTTTAATATATTTCTGTGTGTGTGTGTATGCATGTGTCTGTATGTGTCTGTGTGTGTGGTTTTGTGTATTTCAGTAGTTGTGGAAAATTCACAATCATTAGTCTTTCGTATAGTTGTCTCTTCCTTCTCTCTCTTCTTTCTGGGCTTCCAATTACATGTATGCTAAGATTGATTTTGTCTCACTGCTTCTAGATGTTCTCTTCCTTTTTCCCCCTCATTTTTCTTCTTTCTGTTTCAGTTTGGCTGATTTATACTGATCTTTATTTATTTATTTTGTCTATTGACCTTTAAAGTTCACTGCTTCTTTCCTCAGCCATGTTGAATCTACCAACCAATTGGGAAGGAATTCTCATCTGTTACTATATGTTTTATTTATATAATTTCCTTTTAATTTTTTCTTATAGATTTTATGTTTGCTGAAATTCCCATGTATTAGTGCGTGTTGTTCAGCTTTCCCATTAGAGTCATTAGCATTTTAAGCATATTTATTTTAAATTCCCTGTCTAATACTTAGATATCTGGGTCATATCTGAATTTAGTTTTCCTTTGACAGCTTTTAAAAATTGCTTCTTCATGTGTCTTATAGATTTTTGTATGCATGATCTTAATCTTATGTAGGAATGCAGTGACTGTGGTAAACAGAATCTGGGGATAGGTGCCAGGATATTGTTACATCTTTCACATTACTCAAGCTTTTGCATGGGAGTTGAGTCAATCTAATCAGAGATTGAGTTGGGTTTGGCTTTTGTTGTTATTACGGTTACCATGTGTGCATATTTCATAGTGTATTTGCATGTTCCTATTATAGAGTCTCCCTACCAGTAATCATCCTCTAGTTACCTCGCTATCCATTTTACTGTGCTCAACTGTATTTAATAGATCTTATTTAATTGTATTAGGTCTGTACCTGTGGTATTACACAACTTAGTATGTACTTGTGCTTTTTTTTTCTCTAACTGATGGAAACAAAACTAAATTCTTGAGAGCTATGCCTGAAATGCAGGACCAGAAAATTGTTTACATACCCTCACCCCTCCTGCCTCTTATATCATTCCTGCAGAACAATAGGCACTTTTACCGCGTACTCTTCCTCTTTGGTTCATAGTCATGTTGGTTTCTTCTTGGCTTCCTCATCTCAACCTAGGTAGCGGAACACCTTTGTTTCCTTCATATTTAGTAGCCTGATTGCGCCTTTTTGTGGACACATTTTATTTATTTATTTATTTTTTACAAATAGTTTATTGACAAATTAGTTTCCACATAACACCCAGTGCTCATCCCCACAAGTGTGGACACATTTTAAAAAAGTCATTCTATTTGCCAGAACTCGTACACCCTTTCCGTTTACCAAAGACCAAATACACTGCCTCTTTTCAAGAATTTATTTAATCGGTTTTCTTTATAAGAAAAGCTAGTAGCTCAGTATTTTAAAGTTTCATGTATTTCTGAAAATAAAAGTTAGGTAGGTAGAGATATGAATGCCCTTTTTCAATATTGAGAGATAAACGAGCATCCTGATGTCCTTTGTTCTGAAACAAAGCATTGGCCATTTCCAGTGTCAATGCCTAATGGAGTCAAATGTGAGCAATTATCCACTTTCCTATTATGTTCTCATGTTCACAGAGAGATGCCAGAATTAACACTATTCTACCCACAGTGTTCACTACCAAAGAGAAACACCTTTACTTTTGAATAAAAACAATAAAAAAAAGTATTGATTTTGGAAGTTGTAGTAAAATCTTGATTTGGTGTTCTTTTTATTCATGTGGTTCAAAGTATAATGTATGACAAGTAGTTTTTCTTTTCTGAACCTTACCATCAATTTCCTTCTTTGATCATATTTCCTATCTTTTGTCTCTTTTATCAAAGGCATTTTTATTAGTAAGGGCTATTATTTCCTTCTTTCTTCTTAAGGCAGTCTGATAGCAATCTCTAATATCCTTTGAATACATTTCATTCAAGACAGTTATCAGTGCAGGCAACTATCTTCTCGCTTAACCAAAATTTATGGTTTCGTTTTTGCTTGGGCATATGAACTCCATTAGTAAGGAGAGTTTCATGTTTTGTACCCAGAGTACAAAGATAGTCATAAAGCATTTGTCCTTGTTTTCAGAAGTTTGGTCAAGAATGGGCCTTAAGATACCATAGATGCCTTTCTAATCATTGCTTTAAGAAATAAGTATCTTAGATGAAGTTAGAGATAAAGATATCCTCCCAGTTAATTATCCTGTATATGGATCTGTGCATTCATCATTTCCCTTTCTAAAAAATATTTCAAACATTATTCCTGGGATGTCTGTCCCCTATTTTTATCTTACAGCATTCAGAGTTTTTACTTTCTGGGCTTCTATGTATTATCCCATGTATTAGGGTCAAGAGAGAAGCATCAACTAATAGTGGCTTAAACAGTAGAGGCATTTTTAAAAAATGCTTATTTATTTATTTTAAGAGAGAGAGCAAATGAGGGAGTGGTAGAGAGAGAGGGAGAGAAAGAATCCAAAGCAGTCTCTGAGCTGTCTGTGCAGAGTCCGATGTGGGGCCCCAACCCACAAACCATGAGACCTGAGCTGAAATCAAGAGTTGGACAGTCAACCAACTGAGCCACCCAAGTGCCCCCAAGACATTTTTTTTTCTTGCATTTGAGAAGTTTGGAGCAGACAGCCTTAGGCTGAAGTGGTATTACATAGTGTCAGGAAAAAAATCTAGACTTCTGTCTCCTTTCCTACTTTTTTTCTGTACAGTCACTATTTCCAAGTTTACTGGATGGTCCAATAAAGCTCCACTGCAGTCAGATAGTAGAAAGGGATAAATTAGGGCAAGCGCCCTCTCCTCAAAAGTATTTCCTAGAAGATGCCTTCTATTACTTTCACATTCACACAGGCTTGTGCCCAGTCACACAGCCACACTTAGGTGCCAACAGGGTTGGAAAATGTCTCCATTCTGAGCTGCTGTATACTTAGCTAAAATTTGAGGTTTCTGGCACTAAAGGCAAAAGGGAAGATAATTTTGGCAAACAACCATTGGTGTATGCCACATACCACATTGATATGCACATTTCTAAGAAACATATCACAGAAGCCAGTCAGATTTGAAACTGAGAATCCCGTTTATTTTTACCAAGATGATTCATAAGTTCAGTTGCATACCATTCATGTGCTGGTCAACCTGTGTACCATAATGGCTTTGAATTCAATTCTGTTCTTACACCTCAATATAATTAAAATTAATTCATAGCCATTTTTGATACAAGCCCCAAATTATTTACTTATAAAAGCGAACATGAAAAATATAGAAGTTAGTGACTAACAATACATTAATATGTCTCAGTGAATTCTGTAACAGATTCAGTACATGTGTTCATGCTGTTAGATGTATTAAACTTTCATGCTTGTCTTCCCAGTTTCATGCGGTATGGTGTTTACATCCACTCTAGTACTAAGAGTACAAATATTCAGGAAGCTGTAATAATGACGGGCATTGATAAGAATTTTTTTCACACTCAAAATATTGAAGGAAATCTTTAATTGAGGACTGGATCCAACTAGAATTATTAACACTCCTCTGTATCCCCAGGTTGAATTTTTTGATTCCACAACTTTGTCTTCTTGTTAACAAAATACATGCCAGTTGTAAACATAGCTATTCAAGAGGAATCAGATAAAAATTAGCCTCCAATTTTCAAGGAAAATTGTAATTTCCATATAAATGTAGTCCAATGGCCTTACCAATATACATGTAGTTAGTTTGTTAGATTATAAGAACCTTTCTCCTTACCCTCTTCTGCCTCAAACTACTGGTTCTTTTCTCTTTTATACCCTTAGGGAAAAACTCTTTGAAACAGTACACTGTATTTTATATCTTCAATTACTCTCCTCCCACTCTTTCTTGAGTCCAATTCAATTGGGTTTTGTTTCCATCATTGTGCTCAAACTCTATCAATGATTTCTAGGATTCTGAAACCAATGGTAACATCACAGCATTCATGTATTAATGTATCTGCCACATTGGTACCATTGATTACTCCCTCCTTCTGGAAGCTCTTTCTTCTCCTGGCCTCCAGGATGCTTCACTCTTTTGGTTTTCCCTTTATCTCAGTTTCTTTTGCTAGTTTTACCTCATTTTCCCAAACCCTTCACAAAGAAGTGTCCTAAACCTTACAAGTAGACATTCCTGTCTCTAGGCACCCTTGGTCTTCTCAAATCTCATGGTTTTGAAAACTGTGTGCTGATGAATGCATGATTAAAACAATATCCTGGACATTTGCTCTAAATCTAGGCTCATATTTCTAACTACCTACTTGAGTTTTCAGCTTAAAAAAAAATCTAATAATCATTTTAAATGTAACATGTCCAAAGCTGAGCACTTGATCTTTGCCTCAGAGCTTCTTCACTGGTTTCCTTGACCTTGATCAATGAGATCTTCATCATTGCAGTTGCTACATCCCAAAGACTTGGCATCAGTTTTTTGAAATTGTCTTCTCTTATGTTCCATATATAATCATTCAGCATTACTTCCAAAGAAAATCCAGAATCTACCGTTTCTCACCATCTCCACTGCTGTCATTATAAACCAAGTCACAAACAGCTACTGCCTGGAGATTATTGCAGTAGCTTCTTAACTGTCCTCTATTGTTCTCTTGCCTACTCTTTGTTTCTTCTTAGCAGTTATGCCATTCCTGTGCTCAGAACCTGCCAGTAGGTGCCAGAACCGTCCCATTTTTACTCTAAATGATAGCTGAAGTCACTTTGAAATTCTAATCAACGAGAATTTTCTTTCTGCTCCCTGGTTATGGAGCTCCTGATTTAGTTTTGAGGATGGGGCAAGAGAGAAATGAGTTCCTTTTATAACTTTGCTGGGAAAGTTGGGTTCTCACTTACATACTCTCCCTTTCCCTTGCAAGATAAATTACAGGCTGAGGAAGATCGTTCTTGGCCCTAAGCCATACCACCTTGGGACATAGGTGACCCAAGTAAACTAAAATTGTTCTTCTTACCCACTCAAATGCATCCAAACTTGGGTTTTTTTGTTTGTTTGTTTTTTGCACTAGTAGAGTGCTGGGACTTCTCTGGAAATCTGGACTTCCAGAAATGCTCTCTCATCCATGAGTAATTGTCGAAGTCAGTGTTCCTCAGGAGCTCCCAGACTGTGGGCCAAGAGAGACTGGAGCCAGTTCCTTGCTACTGCAGGGTCCACAGATGGGACTAAGGCCTGTCTGCCTGTTGCCTGATGCATGGATGAGTGAGATTCCTTCCGAGTCCCTTGGTGTATGGTACTGGATCCCACAGCTCCCTCAAAGGCACTTTTGTTTGTGGATGGATGCCAGATTTTTATTGTTGGGAGTGGGTACAAAAAATGAGGGACACCTTATGTCTCAATGATGTTGACATCACTTCTAACTGTAATCTTGTCTTTAGCACCCTGACTTCTGTGGCTTTCTTCTGGTCTCCAGTGGTTTTCTTCAAAACCAACTGGGGAAGAATTATTTCTCATGCCTCTGAGTAAGAATAGGACAAAACCCTAAGAGGGTAATAAAGAAAAGAAAGATTAGCCCCTCCAACTTGAATTAAAAATAAAAAAAACACTGACTCACTAAAAATTATTGGTAAGAGACTTGTGCTTTGAAACGTCTGCTTTAATGATTCAGAGGCAAATAAAAATGACTAGATGAATTATCTATTACAGAGAAGATGTTTCACTTGACCCAATTTAGCGTGAATGACCCTAATTGCATCTTTGCATGTGGGAAGGGCGCATTGCCAAATAGTGGCTCCCAGTTGTAAATGGGTAAACTTTCAATAAAGGAATTGTTAGTTAGGAAAGTCTCCATGGAGAGGAAAAGTTGAGCTCCAAGTAGGACATGTTCTGGGTAGAAGTAAATTGGGTATGTGAAAGTTGGTGGTGAGGCCACAAAGGCCATGATGTATATGAGGCAGAAATTACTTTTGCATGACCACAACAGCATGACTGAGTGCAAAACCTATAATGCAAAAGATAGTAATTGTCTGAAATGTTTTATTCTTTAAATTTTTTTAATGTTTTATTTATTTCTGAGAGAGAGAGAGAGAGAGAGAGAGAGAGAGACAGCATGAGCAGGGGATGGTCAGAGAGAGAAGGAGATACAGAATCTGAAACAGGCTCCAGGCTCTGAACTGTCAGCACAGAGCCCGATGTGGGGCTTGAACCCACAAACCATGAAATCATGACCTGAGCCGAAGTTGGACGCTTAACCGAATGAGCCACCCAGGCACCTCAGAAATGTTTTATTCTTAACAGAAGTTTAATTTTGATCCTGTAAGAATTTTTGGAAGGTATATAAGGAGATGTATTGTTAGAGCAAGGAAGGATTGGATGAGTCCTTAGACCTAGCTCTCCCACTGATTGGCTGGGTTATTGGGTCACAGTTTCCTCATCTATAAAATATAGGAATAATTATGGAAGTCCCTTTCAGCTTAAAAAGATTCTATAAATCAACAATGAACAGAGTAAGAGTTGCTCCAAAACCTGAGATGGAAGAAATACCATGTATCCCCCCCCCTTTTTTTTTCTGGATAAAATCAAATCTGGTTTATTTATTCTGCAAACAATCATTAAATTTCTCTTATATGCCAGACATGTGCTCAGTTCTGGGGATAGTCTTGGAAAAGAAGGCAGGCAGGTCTTGCCCTCCTGGAACTTTTTCTTGCTCTCATTTTCCAAGGATGAATTCTAATATCACTCATTTTTTTGCAGGTCCTGCCATATCTCTTGGGTTTTTCCAAACCTTGTGATTTGCAGTCCTGGAAAAATAAGAGTAATCTCTGGCTCTCTGATCTAAGGCCATCACAGTTGCTATTGTTTTTTGTCTGATTCCATAAGATATTTTTCAATGTGTCTGGCTCTGCTGGTAGCATCTCTTCTCAAGAACTAAGTGTTTTTCCAGGGACTTTGGCCATGGCTCTATTTGCCTCCTCCATTTCCACTGGAACTCACGTAGCTGTCAGTGACTCAGATCTTGTCCTTTTTATGGCGTTATGAACAAGTAGGCCAGTGTATGCCACTCCATAGGACCCCACCTTCATCCAACTGCCTAGTCCCTAGGAGTCAAGCTACCACGAGGCTTTGAACAACTACCCTGATCAATGCTCAAGGCTATAGCTTCCACCATGTCCTACTCTGGGCAATGTAGTCCTTAACTTCTTCAGACCTAGGTCTGCAAGCCAGTGAACCAGGAAATGAATTTGACTGCCAGATGGGTTTGTTCTCCAATGAGCTAAAGTGTCCATACTGCCTTTTTGTTACCAACAATGAAACTGAGCATGTGTTCTCATTCCTTCCCTGTTCCTTCTCTTATCTTTGTGGCTTAAGTGCACAACCTCTAGAACAAGATTGTTCGAGTTTGAATCCAAGCTCCACCACTCACTAGCTATGTGGCTTGGTCAAATCATGTAATCTTTCTGCATTTCAGGTTTTCATCTTTAAATTGCACATAAATAAAAAAGACGCCTATCTCATAAGTGTATGTGTTGTACTTAGAACCATAACTAATACATAGTAAGTGCTTTGCAGGTATAATTACTTTATTTATCATTGCTTATTATTTATTATTATTGCTATATTATTACTGACCTGGCTTTGATAGCATTTGAATGAGATCAGTGGACTAGATCTTTTAACATAAGGCCATAATAGCTTCCAACTGTTGAACTATTTCTTCAAAGTAGGTCTGTACTCCACCATAGCCTAACAATATTTTGGGCCTTTAAGAGAACAAAAAAATGTGTATTTCCTTGGCAGTGAACAAAAAGGTCTAATGGACTTTTATTTTTAGGGAGGAAGGATGTGTGGAGAAGTATCTTTCATTTCCTTTGATATTATATTACTAATATTTTTAAATCATTCTATCTCATTTTAACAGGCCAAAGAAATTTGCCCAATTTCTAACTCAGAAGTCTATATAGATATTCTTACTCTGCACCTTACTTAAGCATCACCCGGAAGAGGTTTCTACTGCATTGAGATATTGCCTAAATCCACCCCCCCCCCCATCTGCTTTCTAGCACTTGTGGCTTTTTATTTCATATCACTTATAATTCAATGTAATTTGAGTTGCTTCTTTTTTTTTTAATTTTTAAATATTTTATTTATTTCTAGGAGAGAGAGAGAGAGAGACAGAGTGAGCAGGGGAGGGTCAGAAAGAGAGAGGGAGTCACAGACTCTGAAACAGGCTCCAGGCTCTGAGCTGGCAGTCAGCACAGAGCCCGAAGCGGGGCTCGAACCCACGAACCGCGAGATCATGGCCTAAGCAAAAGTCAGACTCTTAACCGACTAAGCCACCCAGGTGCCCCTAATTTGAGTTGCTTCTTAAAGTCTCAGATTTAACTTGGTAGCTTGTCAGGCATCCCTTTTCTGTGGTGAGTCAAAAATATTTTTCACCTGGTGAATAAAATATGGATATTTCATTTCATTGAACCATTTCAATTTTCTAATGTTGAATTGTTGATGCCTTGAGATTCCTTGCACCTGCTTAATTTTGATACACGACCTTTACATTGCTTTGAAAGTCAAACTTCTAATGGGGAAGAATGTATTTTAATGTGCATATTGGCATGTTTCATAGGTTCAAAAGCGCTTTCTTTTATGTGCGGAGAATGAAAATAAATGATCCTCTGATAGCCTGTCAGCCAGAGTTTTATTAGCTATATCTGACCATGTCCCTTAGGTGGAAATGGTAGCCAAGAGCAGCTGGATTTTTATTTATTGTTGGGACAGTTTGTACATGTTACATGATGACCATAACCTTACTTCTTGTTGCCTCATCTCTTGGGTAAATAAGCCCCTACCCCTATCCGGGGAAGGAGAAAGGAACTTTCTCTAAGATTGTGCCTTTACACGCACACTTTTCCCCATATGCTGGGCTTGCAACTCCCTTTAGAAATGTGGAGATCTGGAGCCGGGCTGGGTGTTGGAGAATTCAGGGAAAGGGGACCTTTTTTTTATGTTTCAGATGGCAAACTTCAGTGAGATGTATTTGTCATTGCAATGGTTACAGTTGTTAAGCAGCCAGACCTAGAGACCAAGAAGAACAGAAGAAAAGAAAAAAAAATTAACTATGTTCTAAGAATTGTATTTAATGCTTGGCAGGTATTATCTCTTTTTATCCCATAATAACTCTATGACATAAGAACCAATTTTATGCCTATTTCTTTCTTTTTAATTTTATGCCCATTTAAAAGATGAGAACATTTGAGATCAGACAGGGAAAGTAATTTGTCCAAGGAAACATGTCTGGGAAGAGCAGAAACAAAATTAAATCTAGGTTTATTTATGATAGATCACACAGTGAGCGAAGTAAAAGCCCACTTATCTGAGGACTTTACTATGTTATGGAAAATTTTATTTGATCATTTATGATAGATTTATAGACCATATAAAGTTATTAAGCTATTTTAAAGGAGGATTTTTTGTTTGTTTGTTTGTTTGTTTTGGTCAGGGTTATCTGGATTTCTTTCTTTGTTATTTTTTTTTATCAGAAAATTCAAGAAACTCTTTTTTGTTTTGTTTTAATGAAGTATAATTGACATGCAACATTGTATTTGTTTCAGGTGTACAGCATAGTGATTCAATATTTGCATACATTGCAAAATGATCACTTGGGTAAGTCTAGTTACCATCTGTCACCATACAAAGTTATTACAATGCTATTTACTATATTCCTTGTGCTGCACTTTATATCCCATGACTTATGTATTTTATAACTAGAAGTTCATACCGCTTAATCCCCTTTACCTTTTTAGCTCATCATTCCACTCCCTTTTCTTCTGGTAACCACCAGTTTGTTCTCTGTATTTATGAGTCTGTTTCTATTTTGTTTATTTGTTTTGGTGTTTAGATTCTGCATGTAAGTAGAATCATATTATACTTGTCTTTCTCTATTTGATTTATTTCACTCACTATAATACTCTCTGGGTTCATTGTCCCGAATGGCAAGATTTCATTCTTTTGATGACAGAGTAATATTCCTATTGTATATATACCACATCTTTATCCACTCATCTATTGATGGACACTTAGGTTGCTTTTACTTATTTATTTATTAAAAATTTTTTTCTTTTTAATGTTTATTTTTGAAGGAGATTGAGAGACACAGTGTAAGCAGGGGAGGCGCAGAGAGAGATGGAGAGAGAGAAGGTGGGGGAGAGAGAGAGAGAGAGAACGAGAGAGATTGTGAAACAGGCACCAGGCTCTGAGCTCTCAGCACACAGAGGCCTATGTGGGGCTTAAACACACGAGCCATGAGATCATGACCTGAGCTAAAGTTGGAAGCTTTACCAACAACTCTATGTTGTTTCCTATGATGGCTGCACCAATCTACACTCCTAGCCCACTGAGAGGGTTCTCTTTTTTGCACATCCTCACCAACACTTGTCTTTTTGATAATAGCCTTTCTGACAGGTATAAGGTGATACTTTGTTGTGGTTTTGATTTTGCATTTTTTGATGGTTAGTGGATGTGTCTGCAATGACTTTAAATGCAAATAAAAATATTCTCCCTATCTGTGGCTAAAAGCTATGGTAATATTGATGAATATATTGCTAGTTAGGCTCTGGTGAATTTTCTTCAGGTAGTTGGGATTTACTTTGAGAATTCATGGAGAAATGAAGAAGCATAGAAAACTGCTTTCCAAATTTTACAATTAAGTTAGCTCTATGGAAAATTGGAACATTTCCCAAGATTCAACAACTATTCCAGGTCCCAGTAGCAAGTCTTGTGACCTATTTTGTCATCCACTCAGAAATGGGCATCTATGACTTCTAGCTGTGGGCATCCTCATTCAGTTATGACCAGTATAGAAAGGTCACATAGTAAAAACATGACTGCTTTAATAGAAGATATTACCTGCCATTGCTTTCTCCCACACAGGGCAGTGTGGGGGAAGGGTGTGGTAGGTGCTTGGATACCTCTACAATACAGCTCAAATTTGCAATACAAACCCCCAGCTGTATGTACAGCTATATTTACTGTAATAGCTGTAAGAATCTAGAAATGACATACAATTTTGCACTAAAATCATTACAATGTGGATTCTCAAGAAATGGTACAGTTTCAACTTCTAGTTAAAAATAGAGATAGAGTTTATTTGACGGCTTAGTGATTTTTTTACTTAGATTATTTCTAGGTATACCTCCTACTTTATAAGAACCAAGTGAACCTTAACCTCCAGCTGTGGCATCAAGTATCTCATTTAATCTATACATCTTGCCTGTAATGGACTGAATGTTTATGTCCTCTCAAAATGCATATGTTAAAGCCTCAACCCCCCCAAGGTATTAAGGTATTAAAGGTGGAGACTTTAGGAGGTAATTAGGTTATAAGAGCGGAACCCATATGAATGACCTTAGTGCTCTTATATAAGAGACAAGATCCCTCATCCCTCCCTCTGTGTGAGGTCATGGGTAAGAGGTGCTGCAAATCAGAAATGAGCCAGAAATTAGGTTTTTGCCAGACACCAAATCTGCTGGCACTTTTATCTTGGACTTCCCAATTTCCAGAACTGTGAGAAATAAATTTCTGTCATGTGTAAGCCACCTAGTCTATGGCTTTTGGTTATGGTTGCCAAATGGACTGAGACGTTGCCCTAGAACTAGGCTTTCCCCCCCACATCTTTACAGTAATAAGAATAGTGTCTTCAGAATTATTTAGTGTACTAGCCTCTGGGTTTTATGTAAGTTTATTTAAATTTTCTAAGCCTCACATTTCGTGTGGTATTTAAAATGGGGTTAATATTTTTTTTTACTTCGTTGTAAAGCAATTATTAGTAAACCTTAATGAAATAAGCTTGTAAAATATATTGTATTTGAATCATTCATTAGTGTATTGAACAGAGAAAGGGTTAGTTGAATTTCATTGGAATGAGTTTAATTTACAGTGATTAGAGAATAATTTTTCTTCTTTAATCCTCAGATTTTGAGATCCCTGGCCATCAGAAACTCCTGAAAACTTCACTTTGATTATATCTAGTTAGGCACAAAGGAGAAAGGAATTATTGAAAGAAGGAGAGACATAAACAATCCCCCCTTTCTCACCTGACCTATTAAAGTTCTCTTGAGATTGAAACTGTGGCTCTCAGTAGATTCCTTGAGTTGCCCAGTGTCAACTGCTACCAGCAATTGTGCACAGCGGGACTTGCCATCAGTGACCATAACGTTTAGCACTAGTAGAATCTGAGCAAGCCACAGGCATAGGGAGGCACAAGCTATCTTTACATTTTGAGCAGCACCCTCCTCTGATTGAGAACAATATGCATATACATTGGTTTCTTCTAGAATAAACAAATGTTAAGACCAAAGATTTTTCTACACACGAGGGAAACAATGGTGTAGAGGTGCGGAGTGGTGCATAGTGCTCTTGGGGTGAGCACCACCTCCATCTGGGATTATTACTTGGGCTGAAATATGTTAAGGACAGGATGTGTTTCAGCATGGGTGTATGGGGGCTGAATATTCCAACGGGAATAAATCAACAGCCTGCTGCTAAAGAATTATTGAAAAATAAATATTTCACAAAGTACCAGCAGAAATATAAAACCCAATCTCACGATAGGAGCATGGAGATTGGGCTTTCTTCACTGTCTTAATGATTTCATTCAAAGAAGGATTATCTTTTCTTTGTTTCAAACATGGGTGATTTGGCAATTATACAGGCTCTCTGCGGGAGGGGGTTGAGACAAAGAGAGAGCCGGATAGGAGAAGCACTTTGAGCTGGAATGTGTTATTGAACAGATTTAAAGGTATTTTAATCATAGGCCTTTAATGCTATTTTAGAACATGTGTGTGGCTCCCTCACTTACCTCCTCCCTTCTGCTGCAGCTGCTGAGAAGTAGGCAAATTGCTCTCAGAAAGACGAATACGGTTTACTTATGGGCCCTGCATTTTTGATCCCAAGTGTTATGAGTGAGCAGGTTCACAGAAACATGTGCCTAGCACAGTGCCCTGTGATTAGAGACCTCTGTCTCTCGAAGCACTTCCTCCTCTCTTCAAATGGACTTAGCTTCAGACACCCATGACAAGTAGCTACCTGTGCAGGTTCAGCTCATTGATTCGCCACTGCCTTTATTCTCATGAAATATGACTTTCTATTCATGCTATCCTGGTTTCTATTCTACCCTGTAATTTGTGCAAAAAGAAAAGTATCAGACGTGCCTGCTTAACAGTCTTTATTGACATTTTGCAGAACAGAACAGATTGGACCTATTTTCTTCCTGCAATCAGTTTAAAGTATTTGAACCTTTCTAACAGCTGTGAGACAATATTTATTCTTAGTCAGCAATGGATTTCATGAGTCTAACACCATGTAATGTATGTAACTGCGTATTAAACCAGGCAGAGCTGCCTGAGTGATGAGTTAGAACTTCAATAGGAGATCAAATACGCTGCTCTGAAAGGGATGCTTTGGGATGGTGGGATGGGTCAGACTGCTTCAGAAATATAACAAAATGGTTCAGGAAGAGCCCGAGGATTTCCATGTCTAGAAAGACCAGTCAAACTCACAGGCAGGGGGAGTATTTACTGAGTTTCACCTGGTGATGGTGGTGGTAGCAGGGGTACAGTTGTGGGAGAAGATTAAGAAGTAGCCGTTTGTATGTGAATTTTGCAGGATGTCAAATAAACTTCAGCCACTTCTGCTTGTTTTTGAATTATTAATAAGGGGCCACAGGGAAGGGTAGTGAACCTTTGGAGTGTGTGTGTATAGAATCACTTCAGGAGCTTATTTAAAATGTAGATTCCTGTTTGCATCCTCTAGACTTTCTAGTTCAGAAGGTCAAGGGTGGAGCTAAGGAATTTGCATATTTAATAATCACCACAGGTAATTCTGATGCATGTACTTTAAGAAACATTGTTAAAGATTTCGAAAGAAGAGTGGAAGATTTAGTATTCTTATTGCCCATGATTAAAACTCATCACTAATCCACAAATATTCAAGAACTGAAAACAGGGAGCAAAACTGACTTGAATACATTTTGTGCAGTTTAGTTGTAAGTGATGGGGATGGCAATCAGCATTTTTTAATTCCTTAATATGTGTCAGATGATTGCACCAAAATAAGTTTTATTTCATCTCTATTATAGCTCAGTAAGTCAGTTAATATTATACCATTTACATTATAGGTAGTAAAACAGGCTCAGAAATGTTGAGTAACTTGTCCAAAATGAGCCCCTTAGGCTTCACTCTCCTCTTTCTGCTCAGGAAGTTTATCATGACTTCCATCAGAATGTCTGTACCAGCAAATCTTAAGTCTGTATCTGCAGCCTGATCTCTCTTGGGTGTTCTCCGGCCAGCTAGCCATTGGCCTGTTTGAATCACCTGAATTTCTACACATTCTCAACTGTACTTGCCCTCTTCCTCCATATATTGTTTTCTCCTTTACTGTCTTCCCGTTCAGCTAGAAAGACCCACCGTGTACCTATTGGTCCAAGGCATACATCATGGAGTTCTTCTGAGCAAAACACCTAACTCTCTCCTGATCCTATGGTCTTCTGCTTGTCCTCACTGCTAACCTTCTAGTTCAGGCCAAAATCATCTCTTGCCAAGGGCATCAGTTACTGTTTGCTGCACAATACAAATTCTCCCATAACACAATTGCTTAAAATAGAAATCATTTTACTTCACTCACAATTATGTGTGCCAGCTGGGTAGTTTTTTAGGTCTGGACAAATTTGGCTAAGCTCTGCTGGGCTTACTCTTGTGTCTGTGATCTGCTCGTGAGATGCCTGGTGGCTTAATGATCTGACCATGGCCTCACTTACATATCTGATGGGCAGGCTGTCAGCTGATGGCTGTATGGCTTTTGACCAGGGTGCTAGGTTCTTTTCCATATGTGGCCTTTCATTCTTCAGGAGGCTGGCTATGCTCATCCACATGGTAGTCTCAGTATTCTAAGTGCAGTAAAGGAGAAGAAGCGCAGATGTACAAGTACTTTTCAGGCCCTTGCGCTGTATTTGTCAATGTCATGCAGAGCCCCTGCCTCACTGTGGCAAGGCACTGCCGAAGGTTGTGGATAGAGGGAGAGGAATATTTCATAGCCATTTTTGCAATCTGTTACACTGGGACTTTGTAATAGCTTCCTAATGGTTTCCTTACCACCACTCTTGCCTCTTCCAATCCTTTTTTCATCCAGTGGTCAATGAATGGTCTATCATGCCAGTACTCCACTTTACTGGTATATCATTGTTTTGAATGTTCTAAAGTCCTAACTCCTACACGTGACTTAATAAGGTACTTCAGGATTTCCATTCCATCTACCCCTTCAAGCTTTGACTCTCTCCCTATATTCCTAATTTCTTGTGGTTACTCAAACAAATTTAGTGTTTCTTAATCAGAGAGAACATGTGGCAGTAAGCTCTAATTAGTGTCTTTGTCTTTCTCTACCTGAAATGCACTTTCTCATTTCCCTATCTTCCTGACCCTTCCTTGTGAAAGTAACATATCTATCCACTAGCCTGAACTTGAATATCCCTTCCTTAGGCTTCTCCTGACATTTTGAACGTTAGCAATTATACTTTACTGCAGTTACATGTTCAAAGTCTAGCTTTCCTGTGAGAGTAGAAGCTTTGTGAAGTCACGGACCATGTCTATTTCATCTAGTACTGACTCTCTACCAGGGAGCACCGGGCCTGACACATAGTGGATGCCTCAGTAAGTACTGGATGAAAGAACACACACTCCTGACTTGTCTTAGTTCAGACTTCTTCTTACCATGGCACCCTGAAGCATAGACTCAATTTGCTGATTTTTATTCCTTTTGCTTATATACTTAATTTATTCTGCAGTTCTAGACTAAAAATGCTTTCAGTAATGTAAGAGAAGGAAAATATATATTTATTTATATCTAATTTTTTATTTATATCTAATATTTAAAAAACATATAATGTTATATACGTATTTAGTAAATTTAGTAAATTTGGTGAGCTCACATTGTTTCCTGTCCAGGAATCAAGTGTAAATTTCTGTCAATGTCTTTTCTTGCATCCCTACCTCCTTAGAGAGAAAATAAGTGAGTGATTTAAGGGGAAAAGGATGGGACCACTCCAAAGGGAGCTTGGACAACTTTTCAGTGGTCTGAGAGCAGTCTTACCCATGTTGCCTTAGCTATCTGTGGTCTGTTGCTGCATGGAAATTTTCTTGATTGGCTAGCATCACGAACATTGGCCAAGGTCTCTCTGTGGAAGCTGGTCAATTCTGGAGGCCATTTCTAAAATTCATGGAAACCTACTTGGGAAATATAGTTTTGAGACCTGTCTTTCTTGACTTGCGTGTCTGTTGTGTCCTTCTAGTTTGTGTCAAGTGAAGCTGCCATGAGGAAGTTCATAGAAAATATGATAACTCTGTTACTATAAACTCAAAACAGAAAAAAAAAATCCAGAAGTCTTCTCTGGTGCTAGAAAAAGTTGTCAAGTCAAATAGTCCTTCTTAAATCGAGGTTATCTTTAGTGCCTTGGAAAACTAGGTCATGTATAATTTGTATAAATCTAGTTAGTTAGAAACATATAGATTGATTTACAGCCTCTCTCCATATCCCTTATCAATCTCAGTTTTTCTATGCATTTTCTATGAAGCATTTTCTATGAAATGCAGAAATTCATAATCTTATGCTACATAATATTGCTATAGACCTAAGATGAGATAGTATACTTGAAATAACTTTGTGTACTATAAAGTGTTACTCATTAATAAGCATTTTTTGAATATATATATTCTAGACCTTGTGCTAAGGCCAAGGGAGAGATATAAAAATGAGTAAGATATAGTCCTTGCTCTGAGTAAGTTTGCAACTGATGGAGGTGACAGATGAGGGTAAAATCATAATACAGAATGAACAAAACTGCAGTATCACAGAGGGGGTAGCAATTAATTCTGGCTAGAGGGTTCACAGAAGAGAAGATACTTAATTTGGGCTTGGAAGGATAGGTAACATTTTACCAGAGGGAGAAGACAAGAAGGGCGTTCTAGTCAGATATCTACTTATAATCTGTAACAGGAGATTCACTCCATTTTTAAAACAATGAGAAGTGGCGGGAAGATACCCAGAAGGCATATGAAAGTAGTATAATTGCGAATTTTATTTATTTATTTTTGGATTAAGAGAAGATGAGCGGAAGTCATAAAACAAAGCGACATCAAGGACAACTAAACCAGAACAAGAAGCAATGAAAATTCAAACAAAACCCATTGCTTGTTACTTTATATATATCCCCAAAATGCATGAAAGCTTTGAGGCCACCCCCGAACACTTCATGAATCAGAAAAGGATGCTTTTCTCTTACTTAATAATAAGATGAGTGGATATGTCAACGTAGAGATGAAGAAACAAATTGATTAATAATGTTTGCTAAAAGATGCATTCAAATACTTTTTTACAAAAGTAACTTCAATAACCATTCATGAACTAAGCAGAAAAATGTGAAAGTAACCAAGTTCTAATTAGAAATATTATCAACACTTTGTGTCATGGGTGGAAAGGCCCATCACTCCTTCCTACCCCCTTACTTACTCCTATTGCCAAGGGACTAGTAAGACGAATGATTTAGTTTTAAATGTAGAAATCTGTGCAAGACAAATTCAAGAAAAAGAATTTAATAAATGTTTAAGAAACATTTTAAAGGTAAAGAATTCAAAGGGGCTCCTGGGTAGCTCAGTTGATTAAGCATCTGACTCTTGATTTCAGCTCAGGTCATGATCTCACAGTGGTGAGATCAAGCCCTGTGTTGGGCTCCCCACAGAGTGGGGAGCCTCCTTAAGATTCTCTCTCTCCCTTTCACTCTGCTTCTTTCCTGCTCATGCTCTCTCTCTCTCTCAAAAAGCAAAAAAGCAAAAAGCAAAAAACAAAAAAACAAAAACAAAGGAATTCAAAATCTCAGGGGAAGCACATATGCATATACACACAGATTTATTTCCCATTTTCAAACATATCAAGTTAGAGATCAGACATATAATTTAAATTATTCAGAAGGACCCCATTGAAAGTGAAAGGGTGTGCTGTTTATAATTGTCACCAGGGCAACAGGTACAAACTGGGGCTGTCCTAGGCAAGCTAGATGTGTGGTAAACTTAGTTGTAGGAACCGAACAATTAAACTTTGTTGAGTAGGTCATAACAAATGCTTTTTTTTTCCCTCTCAGGAGATCTTAGGGCTTCTGGTTTTAAAACACCAGAAGTTTTGGCTAAAACTAGGTGGGAATGGAGTAGGATAAGGACCAGTATGTAGTGCTTAAGAGCATTGACTGGTTCAAATCCTGGCTAACTGTGTGACCTTGGGGGGATTGCTTAATGTCTCTGTGCCTCAACTTCCTCATCAGTAAATCCGGGATAATAGCTGTTCTTGTGAGAATAAACTGACAATACATGGAAAGTGCTTGCAAGAGTGTCTGGCTATAGGATTAAAGAAATGCTGGTTAGTTTTATAATTATCCCAATTTTATAGATTACACTCCTCCCCTCTCTCTTCACCTCCCCCTCCCCCCCCCGCCCCCAATCCATCAAAGGAACAGACAAATAAATTATGTTCAGGGTTTAACCTGATAATCAGGTTCTCTTTAAGACAGTCAAAACATGATCCAGGTTAGACTGAGCTGGAAACTTCTCCAGAACGAGGTACTTCCAAGTTTTCTCTGGAAATGAGTGAAGGGGAGGAAGAGGCCAGGCAAGGTCTTATTTTACTGGTTTGGTTTAAAGTCTCTGAAATGTCCAATGCTGGGTTAGATCTGTACCAGACTTGTTACTCATGTAACAGGGCAAATTGTCGAGGCAAATGAGGTTTGAAAAAACACTAGCAACAGCCAGAACAACCCCAGGAGGTCCATATTTATGTGCTTACATTGAAGTCCTGCCATTAGACTGATTCTTCTTCATTATTAAAATAATAATTACAACAATTAATTACAATTATAATTACTCTTAAAACAATGATATAAAAATAACTATAACTCACTCTTGAGCCTTTACTAGATGCCAGGCCCTTCCAGAGTCCTTCACATGTAGTGACTCATGCAATACAACAAGTATTTGAGTTAGGTGCTATTATTATTACCATTTTGTAGATGAAGATACTGAGGAATTAAGAGGTTACAGATTGACCCAGTTTTATATTTCATCAGTGTCAGATACATACCAGGCACCTGGTAAGTATTTATTGAATCAATTTGCTTGTAGGCTTGTTAATACTTTCTAGCAGAATCCACTTACATGGTTGATTTTATTCAGCAGGAAGAAATTTTGAGAAGAATCTGTTTAGAGGGAAAAACATTTGCTTGCAACTGCTTTGTTATCCTTGCATTTATTCATTCTTGGTATTTTGATTTCTGTAAGACCATAAGAATTCATAATTATAAACAACATGTCAAATAACCTTTTATGTGCCATCATAGGTAAGGACAGAAGTATTAAATGAGATTTTGAATTCTGGAAAACAGCCTGACAAATGAGAACGGACAATTTTTAATAAATCACTTATGTTTGGCTTTGGAAAGCATTATTCTGGATATTTTTTGCCTCCAGTGATTTGATTTCCTAATTATGTTTTTACCTCAGGACAGTATTATAATTGCTTGCATTTTCTGAGCACAGATCAGCTGTAAGGGGAGAGGAGCACTTCCGGGCAGTTCTGTAAATGTCAGGAGCAGGAGGTCAGCCTGGGGTTAATGATGTGCTCTGACTCTTCCACACAGTGGAAAATCCACACAGGAAAATCCTCCAGTGAAGAGTGTGCCTATGATAAAGTATGTGAAGTACAAAGAGGACCCCAAGCAGAAAATGAGGCAGCGGGAAAGACATCAACAGCAGAGAAGGCAGGGGGAGAGCATAGAGTAGCCATTAGAGGCAACTGATCAGGGAAACAAATAGAAGATGGTAGTAAATTTTTATTCTCCTCAATGGGCTATTTTGTAATGATACTTTGGATCCTACATGTTTGGCTACAAAGCAGGCACCGCATTTTAATGTTTTGGGTCAGTTATAGAAAACAATAACCGGGGAGAAATAGTATTCCCAAGGGTATGATGATAGCCATGTGTTTTTATTTGCTACACTTAAAATTTAAAGGGCCAGGCTCAGGAAATGAATTATAGTTAGATTAAATGCTTTTCTGAATGCCAAAGTGATGCAGTGGCTCATCCCGATTTCTCCCTCATCATGCCGCTGTTTGACAACTGAAATCTAAGCACTGCCATAATCTCATCAGCTTTGGTTTCTTTAATGAAAGATACTACCCTCAATGATTCATTCGATCAACACTCATTGAACAGCAACCATGGGTGGGCAAACAGTCCAGTGGGGAAGGAAAAGACTAAAACACAATTACAGATCACCCCATACTTACAGTTATGTTAAATGCAATGAAGAAAAATTCTGTTTCTCAGAACATTGGGGCTTTGTTTGTTTTTTTAACTTTTTTTAATTTTTGAGAGACAGAGAGAGACAGAATATTAATGGGGGAGGAACAGAGAGAGAGAGAGGGACACAGAATCTGAAGCAGGCTCCAGACTATGAGCTGTCAGCACAGAGCCCTGTGCGGGGTCTGAACCCACAACCGTGAGATCGTGACCTGAGCTGAAGATGTACGCTTAACTAACTGAGCCACACAAGTGCCCCTCTCAGAACATTGTATAGAGGGACCTATTCTAGACTGGTGTGGGGGGGGGGGCGGTGGAGGGAGAGGGTTGAAAAAAAGTGTCCCTGCATACGTTACCCATAAGACTTAAAGAATAAATAGGCATTGGCCAGGTGAAGCTAGTGGTGGAAAGAGTCAGGTATACTTGGCAGATCTTACTCTGTTTTTTATATTAAAGGGTTTTGTAACTTCGAAGTCAGCCAATTGACTACTCCTGGTGTGGCTGATTGAAGGGAATGTGATGAAAATTGGAAACCACATATAATAACAATAGGACACTAGATTGGCACTTCTTTCTCCTAAAACACTTCTCTCCACCTTGGAAAGCAGAGACGTGTGGTAGAATTATTGAAGTGTAGGTGAACAGGTTGCCTTCCTTTTGGCTTTAAAGGTGCCAGAAGTGGGAAAGAAGAGTCTGCATGGCCTCAGCAGAGGTGGAAGATAGCAGCCGGGAACTGTTAGGTTGCTCCCTCACCATAGCACAATTATTATGGGCTTTTGGGGACCTTTCTCTGGACAAGACAGGGAATGTGTAAAATGCCTTCTGAGGCTGGCGGATATAAAAAGCCCAGATGGTTGATATAAAAAACCCATCTCCAAAGACATTCTAAGGGGAATTCAGTGCTGCTCTTGGAGCATGAGTTTTAAATCTACACAACCAAGAACCATTGTGTTGCAGATAATTTCAGCTATTTATTTTTGCTGCAACATAGGGGAGAGGTGACTTCAACAACTTCTCCCATGCTTAATGCTGGATTCCATAAATCACCTCAGAATAAGTCTGGCATTAAGCAAAAATGAGTTAAAATCCCATGTTTAAAAAAAAAACTGTGTGGGAGGCAATGTTCAATCTGGGAGGTTTGAGAGGAAAGCTCTCACGATGTTCACAGCCCACGCCATCACAGGGTGTAAATTCTCGGGGAGGGAATTCTTTGGCACCAGCAACACATATAATCGCATTTTCCTCAGAGCAGAAGGTTTTATGTTCGAATTTTTAATTCATGTTAAGATTTAAAGAATTGCCTTTAATTATAAAAATGGCTAAACATTTTTCTCTAGTATCCTTTCAGAAAACATATTCCTTCAGGAATGATTTAATCCAATGATTAGGGTGGTGATAGAAAAGCACTGACTTCTTATGCACTTGGCCAGGAACATGTGTGTGTTTAAGTGCGAAGCCCAGATATAATATGCATTCAGTTATTTCATTTTCATGCAATCAGGTGGATGATGAGCAAATCCCACAAGGATTGTTCTCCTGCGAAGAATCATGGCTATTGACAGTTCATTCTCAAGTACAGATTTCTCTACCTGGAATCGAAGTAACCAAACATAATAGTTTCTCTGTCAACTCTTGATTATTAGTGTGTGAATTATGCCTGGATGCTTTCTGGGGTCATGAACATTGTTTCATCAGGGAGCCCAGGTTTTGAGTTTTGGCAAATGCCAACTTAATGCTGGAGATATGAAAAGTTTCATAGTAATGGTAATAATAATTGTTAATATTTATTGAGCATTGTCTATGTGCCAGGCAAATGCTAAGTGCCTTCCATATTTTATCTTGACTCCTCCAAAAACCCCTTGTGGAATAGATATTATTTTTATTTCTGTTTTATAGGTCAGAAGAAGGGAACTTGTCAAAATTAGCCAAAATCACATTGAGGAGGGCACTTGTTGGGATGAGTACTGGGTGTTGTATGTAAGCAATGAACCACGGGAATCTACCCCCAAAAACCAAGAGCACACTGTACACACTGTTTGTTAGCCAATTTGACAATAAATTATATTAAAAAAAAGAAAATTGGCCAAATCAGACATCTCATCATTGTGATCAAGCTGGCAATCTGACTTCTCTACAAATGTGTTACATCAGAAGTGAAACATATTTTTCTGGTTCTTTTATTTTCGGAATATACTCAATTAAAATTTTATCCAAATTGTTCCTTAGTCATGTATTTAATTTTGCTTAGTGACACAAAACTTAGTGACAGTAGAAGCTAAATATTATTGATCAACACTTGTGGACCTGTTTTAGGATGCTATTTTTGCTTTCTTCCTTTGGTTATTATCAGTTTGTAAGTAAATTATACTCTCCCCCCCACCCCCCATCCTTTTCTCATCTCTCAACGTAAGAAAATTCTGAGTAGATCTTTAAGAAATGTTCTTATAGGTGTAAAGTATGCAGCATGTCCAAAATGCATTTGACCTTGAACTTCTCCCTCTTTTGGGGGAGAATTTTGTGCAGCTAGTGTTTCCCAACTGTGACAAATGCTGTTCTAATACTTATTATAAGCATATTTTACCTACTTTTCATCTCTCAACTCCACATTTTGTCTTCTATCTATCATCTGGATTCTGTCTTCAAGACTTCCATAATTTCAAATCCAATGGCCTTTTCTCAGACCATATCTCATGATTTCCCAGGAAGTGACTTTTTAAACCATTTCTGACTTGTCTTGGAATGTTCTTCTTTCTGGATTTTAGTTCACCATTTCCTCTTGGTTTTCTCTCTCTTCCTCTATCTTCTCAGTTTTCTTTACTACCTTGCCTTTATCTAATTCTTAAATTTTCCCTAAAGTCCTATCCTTGACTGCCGTCTCTTCTGTCTCAATGTTATATTTCCAGTTGCTTCACTCATGCCATACTCATCTTTACTTTCTGAATATTCCCTGACTTCTTTAGAAACAATGAATTCCTAGGATTTCCCTTTCCTTGTCAAGGGCACTTTATTCATGCCATAGTACATAGTTGTATCATGCCTGCCTTCAAACTTCTCTCTTTTGTGAGGAAACAGTAGGCTTGGTTATGGTTAACTCAGTCAATTATCAGAATAAAAATTTACATCTCACTAATGTAAGAGACTGCTGCAGATCTGGGCAGCTCTCAAGTGTGGCTGGCTGCCATTCCATTCAGGGACTCAGGGATCTAGGCAACTTCAAACCTGAGGCTCTACCATTTCAGTTAAAGGGATTTTTCTCTAACTTCCATGGCAGAAGAGAAAGATTAGAAATTTAATAGGGGCATACTGTTGCATCCTGGTCTGTGCTTTCATATGTCACTGGCCATCATAAATCGTAGGGTTCTAGATATCAGGACTGGACAGTTTAAGTCCTTCACATGCCCAGGAAAGACAGGGGGGACTACTGGTGAACAGCTTGGTACAGGGATTGTGTCAGAACCATTTTTCTATCCCCCATACTTGGCACAGAATTTGACAATAAACACCAATAAATGTTTCATAAACTGAATCTAATCTAGTTCAAAATTGCGTCACTTTACAGATGGAAAAGCTGAGGCCCTCCCCAAGGAAAGAGGGTTTCCCCAAATTACTCAAGGAGATATTTACAGAACTAGGAAAAAGAATCTAAGTTTATTGCTCCTTTTACTATACTTGCTGATCCTGAGGAATTTATTATAGAATTGTATGATTTTGCTGGGTTGAGCCTTATATCCATTAAGACTGTGAGGTTTGTTTTTGTTTTCTTGCTTTATTTTCTTTTAAAGTTTACGTATTTATTTTGATAGAGACAGAGACAGTGAAAGTGGGGAAGGGTAGAGAGAGAAGGAGAGAGGAGAGAGGAGAGAGAGAGAGAGAGAGAGAGAGAGAGAGAATTACAGGCAGGTTCCATGCCATCAGCACAGAGCCCAACTTTGGGCTAGAACACATGAAAACCATGAGATTATGACCCAAGCTGTAACCACAAGTCAGATGCTTAATTTATTGAGCCACCCATGTAATGGTTGCTTGCTTTAAATCTTGGTTTTGATATTTACTATATGGCATGAAATACATCAGGAAAACGAATCAAATACAACAGAATAATCTTACGTAGATTATCAGTTAGTTGCCAGGCAACATCAATAACTGTTTCCAATTCCTAAGTAGCCAGCATCTCCTTTGCTACCTGGTCTTTTTTTTTTTTTTTTAACATTTACTGAATTAGCTTTATTTTTTATTTTTTTTTTACAAATAGTTTATTGTCAAATTAGTTTCCACATAACACTCAGTGCTCATCCCCACAAGTGTCCTCCTCCATGCCCATCCCTCCTCCCCCCCACATCCATCAGTCCTCAGTTTTTGTCAGCATTCAAGAGTCTCTCATGGTTTGCCTCTCTCCCTTTCCCCCACCATTTCCGCCCTTCTTCTCCCCCTTGTTCCTCCGTCAAGTTCCTCCTAATCCTCCTATACGTGCAAACATATGATATTTGTCCTTCTCTGCCTGACTTATTTCGCTCAGCATAACACCCTCAAGGTCCATCCATGTTGCTACACATGGCCAGATTTCATTGTTTCTCATTGCCATGTAGTATTCCATGGTATAGATAAACCACATCTTCTTGATCCATTCATCTGTTGATGGACACTTAGGCTCTTTCCATGTTTTAGCTATTGTGGAGAGTGCTGCTATGAACATTGGGGTACATGTGCTCCTATGCCTCAGCATTTCTGTATCCCTTGGGTAAATTCCTAGCAGTGCTATTGCTGGGTCATAGGGGAGTTCTACTGTTAGTTTCCTGAGGAACCTCCACACTGTTTTCCAGAGGGGCTGCACCAGTTTACATTCCCACCAACAGTGTAGGAGGGTGCCCATTTCTCCACATCCTCGCCAGCATCTAGAGTTCTCTGATGTGCTCATTTTAGCCACTCTGACTGGCGTGAGGTGGTATCTCAGTGTGGTTTTGATTTGTATTTCCCTGATGAGGAGGGATGCTGTTGCTACCTGGTCTTTAATTGCATATCAAATACTTTTATTGGTACGAAAAAAAAAAGACATTTGAAAAGTGAACCATAGTATTGTAAATTATCACCTACTCTTACTTCTTTACTGTAGTTTCTGGAATAGTAATTCTAAGTGTTTGCTTAGCAATTTGGGAACTCACCACTCATTTTATGTTTGCCAACTTTTAAATTAATATATAGGGATTCCCTCACTGGTATTTTATCTATGAAAATACCAACTTTTAAATTAGTAGATAGGTGTTCTCTCAGTGCTGTTTTATCTATGAAAATATTACATTTGATGAATACTTTGATATCTTTTTGGGGCAATCTTATTTGTTTCAAAGCTTGGTGGTCTCGTTTACTGAACAGTTCCAGGGTTCTCCAAATCCCACTGAGATTTTCTCAAAGTCTACTTCTACTTGAAGTTCCATTTGAACATATAAACTGATCTTAAACACAGTGTTTCTAAAATAAACCTGTGATCTTCTTCCTTTCTCCCAAGCCTCCTCAAACAAATAAACAGTTGTAGAGATTGCTGGTTGTAGCATGTACAGAAGTTACGGGTACCCCTACCCAGTCTGGCCCATACCATCTTCCAGGCCCACAGCAAACCAACAAACCACCACCACCATCATCACTGCCATCACCACCACCACCACCACCACTGTCACTGTCACCACCACCACCAAAACAGGTAAAACCTCCTTGCTAGTTTCCACTTGGCTGGAGATGCCAAACTTGGAAATCATACTGTTGAATGTGGCAAAACTTTTCTCAACCTCAATTCTTAAATGGCTGTGGTAATAGAGTCCTATGACTCTCCTGGACTGTACTCACCACAAGAAATAAACTTATTCTGCATTGAATCATTGGTTGACATTATTGTTACCATAGCCTACTGTAATATAGAAACTTCAGTTTGCTCACCTAGGAAATGGGAATAATAAGTATTTTGAGAACCAAATGAGATACTATAAACAAAGCATTTGTTTTAATGCATGATTCAGAAAGACACCTGATAAATTTTTGTTTCTTTACTTCCTTCTATCCTCCCTTAGATATAAGGAATGCAGTCCTTTTTCTTACTTCTTAAACCTCTGATTTTTCTACCATTTTTTTCCTGCTTTGTACTTGGCAAAGAATAGTGGTTATGAGACTCAACCTGTTAATTTCTTATTGCCAAATCTAAACATAGTCATGGATCAAAATCCCCATTTGGCCCTTTCCTCCTGTCCCAACCCCACTCCTTCTGCTATTTAATATTAACCAGTATTTATTAAGTTAATAAGTATTTATTAAGTGATTAGCACATGCCACGTATCTTTAAAGTCCCTCATTCTATTTTCAGTTTCTCCCTGTATTTAAACATGCTCAAATGTCTACAGTCTCAAGGAAAACTATTCCTTGAAGCTTACTGCTCCCTTCTTCACTGTCTTCATTTACTGTTTCTACCTCACCTCCACACTCTAAGCACCCGGCTTGTGTCCTCACCACTCAAATAAAAAAACCACTCCTCTTTTTGAGTAACACATCCAGTGGAAATTGCCAAGTTCTTAAATCACTCAATCTGTCTGAAATATTTAGTTCTGTTGACTGCTCTCTCTTTTCTTTTTCCTTCTTTCCATACTCCCCTGTTTAGTGTCCCTTTCACTCCACCCTACTTGTCTTTCTTAGTCTCATTTTGGGTACTCTTTTTCCTCTTTACATGTTGGTGCTCCTTGGGGTTCTAGCCCCCCTCCATTTTTTTTAACTCTAAATATTCTGCTGATACCATTCACTCCTATTATAAACTATATACCACTCATGCCCATGTCTTTTATCCACATGGATATGAACATTGCTCTCAATTCTATAACTTTAAGCAATTTCTCTGTGACATTCCCAATTTAGAAGCCACACAATCTCCTCGAACTCATTTCTAACACTGATTTCATAATCTCTCTCCAAATATCTTTTCTTGTAACATTTCTCCCTCTGAACTTCCCTGTCTCAGCAATTTGTCCATTTGTCCAAGTTGGAAACTGCACATCATTTTAGGCTCTACTTCTTCATCATTCCCCACACTCAATCAAGTTCTAAGTCTTTTTAAAAAATTTTATTTATTTAAATTGAAGCTAGTTAACATACAGCGTAGTGTTGGTTTTAGGGGCAGAACCCAGTGATTCATTGGAACGCTCAGTGCTCATTTCAACAAGTGCCCTCCTTATTGCTCATCACCATTTAGCCCATCCCCCCACCCACCTTCCCTCCAGCAACCCTCAGTTTGTTGTCTGTAGTTAAGTCTCTTATGGTTTGCCTCTCTCTCTGTTTTTATTTTATTTTTTCTTCCCTTCCCCTATGTTCATCTGTTTTTTTCCTTTAATTCCACATATGAGTGAAATCATATGATATTTGTCTTTCTCTGACTTATTTTGCTTAGCATAATACACTCTAGTCTTGTTAATTAACAAGAAATTCTATTTCTAAAATGTAATTCAACTTGAAAGGATTTTTGCATTCCCCATTTCCTACCATTTGCCATCATCCATGCCTCCGGAGCATTGAATGCTGAAACTACATTATTTGTCATTCTCAGAAAACAGCAGGCCCTTTCTTATCTTTTTTCTTCCTTTTATGCTTGGAAAAATATTTCAATAATAAGCTATATTGTCAGTGCTCTTGTGAACCTTGTGAAGTTTCCCTTGAGGCAGAGTTGGCTGCTCCCCTCCCCCCTTCCTGTGTTACCATAGAACTTTGCACCCACCTCCTTCCTAATCCTTTATCAGAAAGTTTGCAATTATTTGAGTATTTATCTCTCCGGCTAGATTGTGAGAGACTTGAATTAATTAAGAGAGCTTATCTTTATTGTAGTGAATTGGACACTTGCTAATTTGAAAACACTTTTGCTAAAGGACAGGTTCACTGAATGGCCATTTGCCAAATGATTGGATTCATCAAATGTGTCAGTTTATTCCAAACAGTCTTAATAGTTAAAGCTCTGTGGATGTTTAAGTGTGGTTCCCAATGATGAAATATGATTTTATGGATACTAACGTTTTAAGGTTGATGTATCACCTGGGAACCTGGCAAAATGGTAGGGTTAGCAAAAGAGTCAGGATTAATTTAAACTTTTTTTTTTCAAAGGAAAAGCTATTTTCCAACCCACCCTCCCCCATTTTATATGTAATGGGACCACTTGCCTACCTCTGAAATATTTTCAGTTATCTTTGAATGTCATTTTCTATTTTGGTAAATTTTAAGCATTTTCCTAATTCTTTTGCCAATTCCTCAAATGGCATCACAGCTTTCCTTTTATACATCTAGCATTTAAAGTTTAAGATTAAATTAAACTTTAATGAAGATTAAACTTTATATTTAACTCACAGGCACTAAAATAAATCAGAATTTTAAACTAGATTAAAATTTAATGAAATAAAATGTTTAAATTAACTCAAATTTAGAATTATAACTTAAAGTCACCCAAAAGAATCAGAATTAGTAAAAAACATTACATCTCCATGAAACTAAAAATGTGATTTCTGTCAAAGAAGACAGTTAAAGTATCATGACTTGGTTGGTTAGGAATTAGCGAAATGATTCAGAAAAGCACAAAAAAACAATTAAAAATGACCACAGTAAACCAAATAAAAAAGTTGTTGAAGAAGGGTAAAAAATAAATTGATTAAAAATATAATAAATGATAACAGCCTAATGCTGAAAGATAGACACAATACAAAATGACATTTAGTTTTATTTCAGTTTTTATTTTTATTTTTTTAATGCTTATTTTTGAGAGAGAGAGAGAGAGAGATAGAAAGAGCATGAGCAGTGGAGAGGCAGAGAGAGACAGAGACACAGAATCCAAAGCAGAATCCAGGCTCTGAGCTTCAGAGCCTCACTCCGGGCTCAAACTCACAAACTGTGAGATCATGACCTGAGCTGAAGTCAGATGCTTAACTGAGCCACCCTGGTGCCCCAAAATGGTATTTTAAAAAGGAGTAAAAACCAGGATAAACTGAGAATCCCCATATGAAAAGCAAAATTTTACTTAGTTAATGTGAACTATTTAACATTCGGCCATCAAATCAACTATTCTTAAAACTTATAAGATTATCTTTGGTCAAATCAATATATTTGATGGGTTGGTTGTCAGTGATTTGGCCATTTGGTGAACTGAGTTTTGGTAAATCTGTCTGCTTGTTTGCCACCAAAGTTGTCTTTCTTCCTTTGGCATCCTTCTTTTTTTTTTTTTTTTTTTTATATTTTATTTTATTTTATTTTTACAAATAGTTTATTGTCAAATTAGTTTCCACATAACACTCAGTGCTCATCCCCACAAGTGTCCTCCTCCATGCCCCTCCCTCCTCCCCCCCACATCCATCAGTCCTCAGTTTGTCTCTCAGCATTCAAGAGTCTCTTATGGTTTGCCTCTCTCCCTTTCCCCCACCATTTCCACCCTTCTTCTCCCCCTTGTTCCTCAGTTAAGT
>NW_024080663.1:1133775-1199732 GCF_003009895.1 Hyaena hyaena
GTTGATGGACACTTAGGCTCTTTCCATGTTTTAGCTATTGTGGAGAGTGCTGCTATGAACATTGGGGTCCATGTGCTCCTATGCCTCAGCATTTCTGTATCCCTTGGGTAAATTCCTAGCAGTGCTATTGCTGGGTCATAGGGGAGTTCTATTGTTAGTTTCCTGAGGAACCTCCACACTGTTTTCCAGAGGGGCTGCACCAGTTTACATTCCCACCAACAGTGTAGGAGGGTGCCCGTTTCTCCACATCCTCGCCAGCATCTAGACTTCTCTGATGTGCTCATTTTAGCCACTCTGACTGGCGTGAGGTGGTATCTCAGTGTGGTTTTGATTTGTATTTCCCTGATGAGGAGCCTTTGGCATCCTTCTTAAGTGAAGTCTGTGAATTCTTTTACAACCTAGGTACCTCTCTGATCATAGGTTTCTAAGCTTCTCTAGTCAGAGGTTATTTTCTTCTTCTTTTTCAAGCTCATTGTCTCTTTTTTAAAAATTATTTAAAATATTTATTAATATGATTTCAGATTGACATCATACATATTGTTTGAGAAATCACAGTTTATATTTGTTTAGTATCAAAAAACATTATTAACAGAATCTTAAAGTAATATTAAAATATGTTTTCCTTTTTCCTACCAGATATCTGAGTGAAACATATTTACTCCATATACTGAACTAAATAAAATAGGAACAAAGTAAAGGAGCAATTTGATATGAGAAACAACTTAAAATCCTCAAGCTTATTGTCTCTTGTCTGGCCAATAGATTCTTGTCCTCTTTCAGGACAGCACTATATACTGCTGTAAAAGCAGTATATAATTTTCTTAACCCCTCTTTTCTTAACATCTATTTAAAGATTTTTATATATTTATAAAATACAAATCAGATTATGTCATGCTCCTATTTAAAAATTTTAAATAAAATTAATTAATTTATTTTTTAAGGTTTATTTTTAGAGAGACAGAATGTGAGTGGCGTAGGGGCAGAGAAAGAGGGAGACACAGAATCCAAAGCAGGCTCCAGGCTCCGAGTTGTCAGCACAGAGTCCAACATGGGGCTGGAAATCAAGAACCTCGAGATCATGACCTGAGCCAAAGTTGGCTGCTTAACCAACTGAGCCACCCAGATGCTCCACCCTATTTAAAACCTTTGAATAGCTTTCTGTTACTCTTAAAAACCTAAATTCATAACATGGCCCATATGCTCATGCAAGTTTTGGCTCTTGGATACGTTTTCGTGTTTCTTGGAGGACTCATTCCTTTTCAGGCTCCAGGCAGTGACTGACCTTTTCAGACTCTAGAATATGCTATGCCACTGTCTAGCGCAGAACCTTTGTCCATGTGCTTTCCTGTGCATGGCTCTTCATACCTACCCCAGTGCCCTTTGTTGTGAGATGCCTCTCTCTCTCTCCTTTTTTTTTTTTTTTACTAGACTTTATTGTTTAAAGCAGTTTTACGTTCAAAGGAAAACTGAACAGAAAGAACTTAGAGAGTTCTCACACATTCCCTGCCTCCATGTGCGCAGGCTCCAAAATGCTCTTCCATTTTTTAGGCTCTCCTCTGCTAGATATATTTCTTCTCATAGAATCATATTCTCTTCTTCAAACGTCACTTGGAGATTGTGATGTTTTAGTATGGTTATATGTTGCTTGTCTTTTTTTTTTTTCCCACAAGGCATAAACTCCATGAGGGAAAAGACTGTTTATTATTGTTGCCCCAAATTTCATCTGCCTCCCAAAATATAAGCCTATGCCTGGCATATAGTAGATCTTCGGTAAACATCCATCATTTTGGGTGAATGACATAAATCATATAATCCTCTGTAGTCTATGGTTAAAACACAGCTCTATATAATTACCATTACAGGACTTTGAAGACCTAAAATAAAAATTGACTGTAATTTTGCTATTTCTTTCTGTCTTGATGAATTTAGATTTTGTATTTATAACTATTCTTGAACAGCAACTCTTAAAAATTAACCACAGATGTTATACTAACATACATGCTAATGGAAATAAAATTATTTTATTATGTATTAAATATAACAAATAACATTATTTTATTATGTATTAAATATAATAATTCCTTTCTATTTTCATTCTCTCTTCTCTGTTGTCAAAACTTAAGTGTTGGGTTTCAAATCTATAAAATTTTGCTTGTTTTACCTGAGAGGCACATACCACCACAAGGGGGCAGGGGTACACAAGTATTCTTTTTTTTTTTTTTTTTTTTTTTTTACTCTAAGTTCTGTATCACCAGAATATTCTTTGACAGAGTAAATTTGGGCCATTATTTTTTGTCTGAGTTTCTTTTTTCATTTGACATTCAGTTTAAAATCTGTAAGTACTGGGGCTCCTGGGTGGCTCAGTCGGTTAAGCGTCCGACTGAGGCTCAGATCATGATCTCATGGTTCGTGTGTTCCAGCCCCGCATCGAGCTCTGTGCTGACAGCTAGCTCAGAGCCTGGAGTCTGCTTCAGATTCTGTATCTCCCCCTCTCTCTGACCCTCCCCTGCTCACGCTCTCTCTCTCTCTCTCTCAGAAATAAGTAAAACATTAAAAAATAAAATATGTAAGTACAATTACCCTTTTAATACAGTATATGTCTTTTGAAAATCAACGGACCTCAAGGGGCGCCTGGGTGGCTTAGTCGGTTAAGCGTCCGACTTTCGCTTAGGTCATGATCTCGCGGTTCGTGGGTTCGAGCCCCGCGTCAGGCTCTGTGCTGACTGCCAGCTCAGAGCCTGGAGTCTGCTTCAGATTCTGTGACTCCCTCTCTCTCTGACCCTCCCCTGTTCACGCTGTCTCTCTCTCCTAGAAATAAATAAAACATTTAAAAAAAAAAAAATCAACGGACCTCCACTACACAAATTGTAGGCATGAAAAACAAAAAACAAAAAAAAAAAAACAAAAAAAAACAACAACAAAAAAAACCAAATTGTAGGCATGAAATAACTTGTCCCTTCAGTACATTAAGTCATTTTACAGAGGTATTAGAATAATATTCTCAGCTTTGCAGTAAATTGTTCATTGCTAATTTTATAGCTAGTTTCTATTCTTCTAGCACCCCTTCCCCTCCCTCTGCCACTTCACTCTCCCCTCCCCACCCCCGATACACACATAGAGGCTGGTAGGGGGAAAAGGAAATTTTGTGGGGTTTTTTTGGAATATCATTTAAGGGATAGTATGGAAGTAAGTTATTGAACATTTTCTGGGAATAGGGTTTTACAGCATAGTTTGCTTTATTTTTCTATCTTTTGTGCCCTAAATACACCAAATACTAAATACTTCTTCACTTTGATTAAGAAAAACATGACCTGAATTCTATGTGGCTATCTTGACAGTAGCCTCCTAAACAATTTGGGTAGAAATTTACATTAGTGATCTAATTTCATGATTAAGTTTATTTTGTTAGTTATTCTGAAATTGAGATCCTTGTAAATGAAGAGCTCATCAAATTTAGGGTTGAGTTTTAAGAATGTGATTTTTTATTAAAAACGATTTTTAAACATTTATTCATTTTTGAGAGACAGAGGGCAAGCGGAGTAGGGCAGAGATAGAGGGAGACACATAATTTGAAACAAGCTTCAGGTTCTGAGCTGTCAGCACAGAGCCCATCACAGTGCTCAAACTCCTGAGCCGTGAGATCATGACCTGAGCCGAATTGGATGCTGAACCAACTGAGCCACTCAGGGGTCCCAAGAATGTGACGTTTAATGGGGCACCTGGGTGTCTCAGTCTGTTAGGCCTCTCACTTTGGCTCAGGTCATGATCTCACAGTTAATGAGTTTAAGCCCAACATTGGGCTCTCAGCTGTCAGCGCAGAGCCTACTTCAGATCGTCTGTCTCCCTCTCTCTCCGCCTCTCCCTGTTCACACACTCTCTCTCAAAAATAAATACTAAATATTTTTTAAAAAGAATGAGACTTTTAATGATAATAGAAACAAGATAATTCCTTGGTTAAGAGGAAGTTTAGAAGACAAAGGGCTTTTAAAAAAATGTTTATTTTTGAGATAGAGAGAGACAGACCATGAGCAACAGAGGGGCAGAGAGAGAGGGAGACAAAATCCAAAGCAGGCTCCAGGCTCTGAGGTGTCAGCACAGAGGCCAGTGTGGGGCTTGAACTCATGACCTGATCTGAAGTCAGATGCTCAACAGACTGAGCCACCCAGGTGCCCCTGGGAAAGAGGGCTTTTTAAGAGAGACTAATAGAAAGAATGAGACTTTGATTCAGACTGGAAACCACCAGAAAACACATGAGTAGTTTGGAGACAAGACACCTAAACTTGATGCTCTTCTGTGCCTCTATGTCTGCCTTGCTTGCCTTCTGACTCTAGAACAACACCTCCTCCTACCATGTGCCTCATTTTTACTCCACGTAGTACAAGTAACTGAGCATATCTATTATACTCTAATCTCTTGAGCTCAAGAAAGCTATCATTAACATATCACAATATCTCCCCACCCCTGCCAAATCTAGCCTCAATATCTTTCCTTGTCCAGCTCCTCAGAATAGATTGGATACCAATACCAATCAATTGCAGTTGGCCTATGAGGTGAAACATATTTGCCATCATGGTGAGTTAGCTCAAATTGGTGACTGGTTGCTCAACCAAGGTTGGGTGGGTTTGGAGAATATAATTTTGACTTGACTATGATATGAAGGTCTTAGTAGAATAGAATATCTCTTCCCTCATGACACATGGTAACAGAATAATATACCATTTAGTCTGAGGTAAGAATAGAAAAAAACTATAAATTCTTATAACTTATTTAATCTTGTTGGGCTGAATTAGAATATTCATTAATAAGCCCCATGAAAGAAGAGACATCTTTCTTTTGTTCATCAGTCTATCTCCAGCGGGTAGCCAATGGTCTCACACATACTGGGTACTCAATAATATTTGCTGATTGAATGAGTGAAAAGTGAATAATGTCAAATACTGTATTTTATGTCACATGATTTTCCCCATTAAATGAGGTAGTTTTTCATTTGAAGCTGGTAATTGCTTTGAAGAAAGGGTTCCAGAAAAGTAAAAGGTAGAGTTTTTCTTCAAAGGATAATCCATAGCCTTATGGAAGGTAGCAACAGAAAGATACAAGCCGTAAAAGCTGGGGAGCCTTCTGTGAGGGTCCTGTCTGGTTTTTTCACTTCAAATCATCAAGGAATCATATAATTTAAAGAGTTTAGAACTGGAGATTTCCCATGAGTCAATAGTGATACTATTAAATTAGACATGAAATATTAGACCTTGGTACTCTTCTGAGACCCATCTTTGGGAATATTTAGTTTAACTCTTAAATTTTTGAGGAGAAATATAGTAAAATCTTTCAAGGATGTTTAATGTGATTTTTATTTCTAAAGATCAGTTAGTCTCAGGTTAATTCCTCATATTCACTGCTATCCTAAACCAAGAACAGAAGGCTCAAAACTGAAAATCTTATTATTCATGTGATCACAGTAAGTGTGAACAAATTTCAAGTTTAAAAACTTGTGTTATAGAGACAGATGGTCTCTGGGACATTTGTCATCTGTTGACATGTTGAGGAAAAGGTTATGAAATGCTTCAGAGCTAATCAATGGAATACACTGTAAGGTGCTTAGATATTATCTGTGTCAGTGCTGTCCCGTAGAACTTTTTCCCATAATGTCAGTGCTGTTTGTATTGTTCAGTACAGTAGCCCCCAGCCATTGTGGCCATTGACATGTGGTTAGTGCAACTGAGGAATTGAATATTTGATTTTATTTAAAACTTGTAATTAAAATTTATATTTAAATACCACATGTGACTAGTAACACTTTATTTGGACAGTGGAGGCCTAGAGTAATAAATGCCTAATTAGAGTGTTGTAATTTTTGAGATGAGATATTAAGGACTGTAACAAGCAACATATCAGACTAAAACTGATGGAAACTTGAAGAATGGTAGTATGGGAATTTTAAAAAGCAACAAGTCAAGCATATACAATGTACTTGACTCTTTGCTAGGCACTTTTATATTTATTATCCTAGTGAATGCTTATAAAACTCTGCAAATATTTTATCTTTATTTAATAGGCAGGAGGTCAGATAGTAAAACTTTTGGTTGGCTGACAGCCAGCTCAGAGCCTGGAGCCTGTTCAGATTCTGTGTCTCCCTCTCTCTCTGACACTCCCCCCCACCCCGCCCCGTTCATGCTGTCTCTCTCTCTCAGAAATAAATAAAAACATTACAAAAAATTAAGAAAAAAAGAAAGCTGAATATCTTGGTTTAAGAAGTTGGCTTTACCAGTGATTGAAATATATTAGATGTGAATGATGGCCAGGGTATCTGTATCAGGCTAGCTCTGTACCTTGCTATCCTGAGATTCTTTGAAAACTAGAAATCCAATATTAAAATTCTTTGATAAAGGTTCATATTCTGAGACAGGGTTCACCAAATTTCTTTTGAATGGAAACTAAAGCAACTGTGTGGTTCCACTGGCAATTGAAGCGGGATCTTCTGGGTATAAGGCAGATGTGCTAACCTCTACACCATGGAAACTAAAGATGAGATTTTGATTCTGAGACAGGATTATGTGACTTAATTAGGATCCTAATTCAGGATTGGGACTGGGGCTCATCGAGTGGAGCTATAAATGGGCATAGATATCTTTGAGGTCCAAATATGAATCTGGTGCAAGATGGGGGACTCTATATAAGATTATCAGTTCATGGAAATAGTGGGCTTAGGAGACAGTATGTGAGCCCAGAAATGGGACATGAAAAGGACACTAGATTTCTGAAAAAGCAGATGAAATGGTGCATCAGTCTTTAGGGCCAAAGCAGGAGGGGAGGTGGAGAAAGAACACAGAAACAGAAACAAGATTGTCACAAGGCGCTAGGGAGCAAATTACTTGAATTGCAGCCCACTCACATTTGAGCAAACGTGCTTCTGGGAGCTTGGGGCTTGTTCTTAAAAGAACCAGTCCTATAGGATAAGTGCCTTGCCAAAGTCCAGCTCAGCTTTAGTACTAGAGAAACAAACACATTTTTCAAAATCCAACTGTTCATAGCTGGGGAGAGCTCAATTCCCAGGAAATGATTTTTCTTTATTTGATATTCTTAAGCACCAACCATGTATTAGACAATGTGTAGCCTTAGAGAGTTGAAAGAAATTTCTGCCAGCATAGCCCAATTGCTGGGTGTCTTCTGGAAAAATAAGAAATCCTGTTGAAGAACTATGTCAGAATCAACTTCAATCTCTCTCTCTCTCTCTCTCTCTCTCTCCTTCTATGTCTGGCCTTTATAAAAACGGTAATAAATATGGCAGAGGGAAGTGGAAATATTCTGTGTATTTGAGAGGAAGGTTATCTAAGTGCCATAGTACCTGATTTGTTAGATCCTGCTTGATTTGAAGTCTGATTATACCCCAAATACTCAATTCTGCTTTACACATGGTAAAGATCTCTTACAGCCAGTTCTACCTGCCAATCACTTACACTCCTCGTCCACCTTGTAGGGGTAGACAGACTGCTATTAGCCTATGGAAAATACATCCTAGGCTTCATGTATTATGGAGAACTCTCCCATGATACCCATCCATTTTCCTTTTACTTTATTTCTCAAGATGACTGGGGTTGTGTCTGCAAGTGCATAGCTGGCCATGGCGCCGGATACGGTGCTGTGATGGGTAGCACAGGTAGAAAGGCTGCGTCCTTGCTGTCCATAAAAATCGCCTCACATTTCTCTCCCTCTGTACGCGTAGGCATGTCTGTCAACACACTTAGACACATACAAAACATATGACAGGGTTATGTGTTAATTCAATTCCATTCATTCTTTCAGTGAATATGTGTGTTCAACACACTTTATGGGCAAGAGTTGCCCTAATGAATTGTCTGTAAACATTATTTTGTGTGTGCTTTCCTTCTCCAATATTCTCTTCCTTATTTTAAGCAGATGATTTTGTTTCTTGCTTCAAGCTTTCTTTTGCAGACCAGAAAGTAGAAATTCTTTTAAAGAAACCCTCTTTCTGAAAAACCGTGTTCATAGAGAGTGGAGAAATGGGGAGAGAGGAATGCTGTCAGGGTCACTGAGAAAGAAAGCTGATTTCCCAGACTGGGGTGGGAGCAGGGCTGTTGGGTTTGCCAGTTGAATGGTCCCAGCTCTTTTCCTTGACAGCATCCTAGGGCAATGGCAAGACTCAAAGTGTATCCAGAGACTCAAGTCCTCTACCATGGACTTTTCACTCTCTGTAAAGATTCCTGGGCCTCGAGAGAGGTACAAAGCAGATAGAGACCATGTGCGACAATGTTAGAAGGGCAAATAAGCTTTTCCATCATAATCGGTGCATACCGAAAACAGGACAGGCCTCTGAAATACCTTGGGACAGAATAAAGATGCCTCACCTGGATTTTTATAGGACATCAAGGAAAGAGGACAAATACTTGTAGTAATTATTGGGATTAAAAAATCTCCAGATTGGTAAGATTTGGAATTAAGTTGTTTAAGCAGTGTTGGATTTAAGTTAATTTAAAGAAGACAAAGCAATGTTTTACTGCTTGCACATCTGGATTTGTGTATTAAGGTCTCTATCTGCTACCACTCAGCAAGGGACACAAGTATAAACAAGTAATTACTATTGAGAATTGACGGATCTATGAAGGAAAAATTCAGGGTACTTTAGAAACACAGAACTGGAAGCTTAGTTGGGAGTGTGTTTGTGGGATAGGATGGATGATGGAAGTGAATATTCCTTGAGTGAACATTAAAAGAATCTTTTAAGATTTATTTATTTTTGAGAAAGAGACAGAGCACAAGTGGGGGGAGAGGAAGAGAGGGAGACACAGAATCTCAAGTAGGCTTCAAGCTCTGAGCTGTCAGCACAGAGCTTGACACAGGACTCGAACACATAAATTGAAGATCTTGACCTGGGGCAAAGTCGGACGCTTTACCAACTGAGCCACCCAGACACCCCACCTTGAGTGAACAGTTTAGCTGTTTTATTTATCCTGTAGGTAAATAAGAGTTAGCTTGGCTAAGGGGACATAGGAGAATGTTGGGGAATGTTCCAGGAAATGAAAAATATTTTGTGAAAATATCTTGAAGTGGAAAAGAGCTTGGACCAACCAGTGTGGCCAAGAAATGAGCAGAAGGGTGAGTGAGAAAGGTTGAAAGTAAAGAACATAAAGGGGATGGGCCTCGGGCTGTTTGGGGCCTACTAGTATTAAACACAGATAATAGATATGGAAAGCCACTGAAGGATTTTAAGTAGGGGAGTGAAATAAAAGATTTGAAATTTTCTAAGATTAACTTTGGCTGCAGGTTGAAAAATAAATTAAAGTGACAAAAAGGATTTAGAAGACCAATGAGTAGGCCTCATGATTATAGTCGGTTGGCCTAGATAGCAGCAGGAAAGATGGTGAGAAGTTAAAAATAAAGAGATTTTTCAGAGATTTGGGGGAGTGAATCAATATAACCTAATGACTAAGATTGAGGTAGGGGCCTGAGGTAGAGGAGTAAAGAGTGAGAAAGGTTCCTACATTTCCAGCTTGAGTAACAAAACAGAGGAGGGGAAAGGATGGAGTTAAGAAGCACTGGTTGAAGAACACATTTTAAATTTGGGTTTGAGAAAATGAGTTTGATTGGCTTTGGAGACATCTAAGACATCTAGCTTTTATATGCATCTTCTAACAACCACATTACTGAATGTAACAGTAATTTATTATTAGGCTAAAAGTGATTGTAATGAGTGCTATATTAATAATAAGTAAAAGTAGGTGATTCTATGTTGTTAGATATATTAAAAATATTTTAAAAGGACTTAAAATGGATATGAGCAATTACTGAAAAAGTTAACCTTGACCAAAAGACTGGCCAAAGATAGATTGTGGGCCACACAGAATTTCCTCAGATTTTCAGATGACAACAAGAAGCTGGAGGAAGAAAAATCCTGGACTGGCTAACACCACACCTTGAAACACATGAGATACTATTTTCTTTAATTTCAGATTGTCAGGCAATGTCAATCATTAACATAAACAGCAGACATGCCTTCAAGCCACTAGGAAGATAGCTGATTTCGCACACCTCCACAAGTGGTAACCCCTCCAAGTGTATGACCTCCAAGGAACCATGAACCGAATGGAAAAACGTGTAGTTGTTGGTCAGAAAGGTGTTTACATCTTAAAATTATAATGGTAGTGATTGGTTGCTAAGTTTGCTAACCCTCTGTCTTTTTTTTTTTTTTAATTTTTAATGTTTATTTCTTTTTGAGAGAGAGAGGCTGGAGGAGGAGTAGAGTGAGGGAGACACAGGATCTGCAGCAGACTCTGCATTGACAGCAGAGAGCCTGACATGGGGCTTGAACTCACGAACTGTGAGATCATGACCTGGGCCGAAGTCGGGCCTTTAACCAACTGAGCCACTCAGGCACCCCTACGCCCATCTTTTAAGAGCTAGCATTATCAATTAAGAGCTAGCATTATCAAATGAGCTCTTTGGCTTCTGGCATCAATGTTATCACAAAGCTTGCCACAGATTGAAGAATCCAGATAGTTTCTAGCCAGCCCTTGCTTTCCTTTGTGGGGGGGATCATGGTAGAGACTGCTCATTCACAGAAAAAAAACCTTTTCCTTAAAGAAATGGAAACAGAATAGATGCTTTAGGAAGCAAAATAGCGAGATAACCAATAACAGGTTATTGGGGTTATCAAGTCCTCCTGGCCTAAATTTCACTTCACGTGGTTAATGAAAGACATTGTGGTGAGCCAGGTGAGTTCCTTGAGGTTCTGTGGCATCTGTTTCCTGAAGCTTCTTGTGCTTTTCTTAATGACATTTAACAGACTTTTCCTTTTGCTATAGTTAAAACGCGAGTTTTCTTTTTTCTAGATAAATATACATTCCACGTAGCAGACAGGAAAGTGTTAAAAGGTTTCTCTGTGCTTATCCCAGCCAGGATCATTTAGACAGAATTTGATTACAAGGCTGGTTACGAGAGTTGGGAAGCATTTGGCCAGGGCCAGAGGTTGTGGGAGGGAGAGGGGTGGTTGAGAAGGAAATAGGAAAAGACTGTGAAGAAGGAAGCTTATCGTTCCCAGCAATATGGTCTTCCTTGTGGTCTGGTGCCTTACAACACATGTACAGCAAAAGGTCTCAAACAGGAGGTAATGCATAGGAAGGGGCAGTCCAAGAAGGTAGTGTGGATCTGTCAGACTGCAAATGCGAAACAGGCGACAAAGTCAGGAAGTGGCTCAGAGCATAGACCACTCATAGATAGTAGTAGGAATGTATGGGAAGAACAGTGTGCTGACTTTGGTGGGAACGAGAAGATAAGAACACTTGGCTGGACTATATCTACTCAATGGGTGGTTGTGAGGATGAACTGAGACAACTTGCTCATTGTGACTCAATAAACCTTGGCTGTGGATGTTATAAGTCAGGCTGGTTAACAAGGCCAGACATGAAATATGGCCAGTAAGGTCACTGAAGCTGGGGGAGAGAGTACTCCCATTTATTACATGAAGCTTCTCTGCTAGGTGCTTCAAACTAGTTATCTCCCTTCATGCTGACATCAAATCTATGCAGACGTATTAACATCTCTATGTTAGAGACGGAGAGATTCAGACTCAGAGAAGTTAAAACAATTTGTACAAAGACACACAGCTCATCAGTGATGGAACCCGATTTAAAGTCTGTCTCATCATGCACTTCTTCCAGTGGTCTCTGTTTTTAGAGCACTGGGAGAGGTGGTTAGGGGGAGATGGGTTAGCAAGGAGAAGGCTTGAAATTTGGAAACTAGGCAGAGAGGAACTTAAAAATGTAAGCATAGGGGCCTCTATTCAGTGCTCCCCAAACACCCTGGGCATTCTTCCATGGCCCATTCCATACTGCATTATATTTATGGATCCATTTGGATAGCCTGGTCTACTAGACTGGATGTTCCCCTTGAGCAGGGAGATAATTTTCTTTCTATCCCCATTGCCATGTAGGATGTCTAGAGCATAGTTGGTGCTTATATATTTGTTGAATTAGTGAATCCATTAAACCAAGCCCAGAATTGCATGTTACAGCACACCAACTGATGGAAACTGGTAACAAAAACACAAACAGAATGAATGGCATCTGTAAACAGCAATCTTTTTACAGCAAAGTAATGGATGCTCTGATATATGTTTGATATGTTTGGCTTAGCCTGTTAAATAGAGTGTTACAAACATTAACTTGAGGGCAGATCTCTTCCTACTTATTGCATTTCTCAAAGCCTTCTCAGGCCAAAGTCTTACATGTAGTAGACATTCAGTAAAATTCTATGGAATTCTAAAAAGAAGTTAACAGTTTAGAATCAGGCATGAGCTTCGTATCTTTGGGTAGTTTGTTCAAATTTGGGGCATTAACATCTTTAAATCTTAGTACATGAAATGTATACGCAATTTGTAGTTTTAAGAGTTAAGGTCCCTTCTAAACCATTTAAAGCAACTGGATAAAAAGTAAAAAACGGAAAAAAACCAAAGCCAAAGCCAAATGTTGGGATGTTGGAAGAATATTTTGTGCTATGCAGACACAGCCTAAAGTGTGATATTTTAATTTTTAAAGCCCAAACTCAAATGTACTATCAACATTACATCTACCTTTAAAGGTGGGCAAAACCAGCCACCTAACATTCTTCTGATAAGCTCAATTAGTTTGGATTTGAGAGTACAGATTGAAACAAGAAAGGAAATGCTTGAGCTGCTAGGAAGTGGTATTGACATTACTGAGACTCTTTGGTGCTTTAATTGTGCTGGTGAAAAATACTAATGGGGTCAAACAATTGAAAGCCCAATGAGCTGCAACAACTGGGAGCAAGAAGGGACAGACAAGGGTGTGTGAGGCTGAGAGGTTAATATCAACTTCTGTCTAATTTAGGATTTGAATTAAAGAACAGAGAAGCTCAAACCTGCTCAAATCATGCTGCCATCTGTGACTCTGATGTGGCATTTGGAAGAGTAAAAACACATGCTGGAAAATTACCAAGACAAAGAGAAATTCTGGGATCTCGGCACAGGATTTTCCTTTGTGGCTAAAAGGCTGAGCTACTTTGGAAACATTTGGATTCCTTTTCTGTTTTAGCCAAGCAGCAAAGCATCCGTTTTAAAGCATAGTGGTTGCATTCTATATAAGGAGGAACCTCTGAGTTCATCAGACATCATTTTCCAGGCTTGTTCTAGGAGTGACATCATTAAGAAATATGTGTTGGTAGTTATTGATTATCTACCAAAAGGAAGAACAAGAGAAATTAAAAATCATGTTTAAGTGACATGATAGTTAATGAGCTCTAAGATCTTGTCTTTAGCCCCAGTTCCCATGGAAATTATTTAATGCTGAGAGGGAGTTCTAAGTACCAAGGGAGGCTGCATAATTTCAGAGCACTTAAGCTGAGAAGCAAAGAAGGGTCTTCATCTTTGAATAATAACAACATTTTGTGTTGCATGCGTATCTGCATGCACTCTTCTTTTTTTTATTTAAAAAATTTTTTTAGGTTTATGTATTTATTTTCAGAGAGACAGAGACAGCATGAGTGGAGGAGGGCCAGAGAGAGAGGGAGAAAGAGAATCCCAAGCAGGCTCCATGCTGCCAGCCCGGAGTCCAATGTTGGCCTTGAACTCACAAACCGTGAGATCATGACCTGAGACGAAATCAAAAGTTGGACATTTAACTGACTGAGCCACCCAGGCACCCCTGCATTCACTCTTCTTAAAAAGGTTTCCAGGACTCTGGCCAAGGACAGAGGACAGCATGATTATTCTTCCAACTTCAAATTATCACTCCACTTTGTATCCTTTACATACATGATTCAAACATGAGTTGATATGGACAAAAGCTTTTTTTTTTTTTTTTTACCTTAAAGGGAAATTATGTCATACAAAATTTCCTAACATGATGCCAATTCTGTGATCTCCCTGGATTATAAAAAGGACTTCAATTCGGTGTTAGGAAAAATTTTGTAATTTGAATATCTTGGACCAGCGTCCTGGGAACAGGCACGGTTTAGAGTGTGACAGACATCAAGGGCAGTACGGCTGGCCCCTTCACACAAATGGCTTTCCACCTTGCCTGCACAGCCGGCATTCAGTGTCAACGGCCTCTAATGTTACTCTCGTTCACTTAACCTGCTCTCAGTGGCAGGGCTGCGTGGCCTCATGGTGAGGGATGATACGAACTTCAGAGTTTGAAGCTCTCATTCCATGTGGGCTGTGTCTCTACTAGGAGGCTGTTGGCAAGTTATGGCACGTCTCCGTACCTCAGCTTTCTCAGCTGTGGAACAAGGACAGCATCAGCTACCACATGGAGATGTAAAAAATTAAATAAGATGCTCAGGAATGCTAACTCCTACTACCCTTTCCCATCAGTTAGCCAAACATGGTGTCCTTGACAAAATACTCCACTCACAATAGAAAGGCTTCTTTAGATTTGTTGCCCAAATGGAATTGACTCCTATTTCCCCGCTTCTCTCCCTCTCTCTCTCTTTAGTAACAAAACTCTGCTCCTGTTACAGTTTACAGCTTCAGTTACTATTGTTGCCCTCGAGGAGATGACCTGTACCCACGATGATCACATGTAATGCATCCCGGCCTAAGTCCCTCTGGCCACAGTGTTTGGTTCAGGTGACCCGATGTGGTCTTTCAGCCAAAGTTGCAGGCATGTGAGATGGCGAGGCCCAAAAAGAGACTTGCCTTTCTGATGAGTGTAACCGTGAAGTCTGTGGAGGAGAGCAGAGCCAAGATGTGGGTCTCAGTGACTTAATTCGAGCCCCAAACCCAGCGTACACAGAGCTAACACCTGCATGCCCTGGATTTTTCACCAAAGAAGCCAAGCAATTACCTTTTTCTTGCTTTAGCAAGTTTGGATTAGTTTCTCACCTTTTCAATTCAAAGGGTTTTGATGAACACTTTCAAGGGTAGAGATCAGTAGAGAGCAGGGAGAGTAAAATTAAATTTGAAGTAAGATGATTTTTTATGTGCAAACCTTTTTCTTTAGATGGTCCTTATATTGCATTAATTCTTTAATGCATTTGGAACAAAGTAATCAAGATTATCACTTTAGAAATTTCTCGTATTGGAGTTCTAATGGAAGACATCCCAAAGCATCTTGTATCATGAGAAAAGAAGCACAGAGACTATCATTTGAAGTATGTATGAAATAGTTCTGCATGTCCACCAGAAGAGAGCACTGTAGCTGTCTGAGTGTGACAACCATAGAAAGAAGCAAGCATTTTGGAACTTAGGAAAACACTTTCCTTTTTTTTTTTTTTTCTTTTTAAGAATTTTTCTCTACTGCAGCATCTCAACACCTTCCTTAAGAGACAGACAAAAGAAAGTCAGCATAAAAGCTGTCTGCAAAGGGGAAGTGGTGAACAAGAATCCAGATTAAAGAAGAATATGGCTGCAGAATTCCAACATGGTCTTGTTAAACAACCCAGGCAGTCCGTCCTGGAGACAGATCTCACAGCTGGGAAGGGGTAGGCAGAGGTACAAAAGGACACATCACGGTGCTAAGTGGACAGCAAATTAATGGCATTTGTTATCCCAGGGGTGTTATAAGCCAAGTTAGTAATGTGGAGAGGCTTAGATAAATTTATTCTTGTGAGAGAGTGAGTTTTCGAAGGACAGAGAACAACTTGGGAAATGCCCTCTATTATTTAATGTCCACAGAGTGCCAGGCAGGGGAAGTGGAAAGGCGCTCATGACTCAGGGACTTGTGAATCTAGTTTAGCCTTTTCAGAACTGTGTGATCTTGACCCCTCTTGTCAATATGGGGTCTTCATACTGCTACCTGACATCACTGTGGGAAGCTCAAAACAGATCGTTATTTCAGTGCCTTTGAAAGACAACAAATAGAGTTGAAAACAAAGTTCTAATAGAAGTAAAAGAGTGTTCGTGTCATAATCACCAGTAACCTCTGGTGTAAACCCCATCCCTTTGTCTTTATCTGATTTGACAGATCAGCACTATTTGGCAACTGTTACTCTCTCCTTGAAACATTTCATTTCACCACCATAAAGCCACCCTCACCAGCTTTTTCTCCCTTACTGTTTCTCTTTCTTAGTCTCTTTGCTGTTCTTTCTTATCTCCTCAATCTTTAAATGTTGGAGGTGACTCAGAGAGGAGTCCTCTTTTCTTTTCAATCTACTGTCTTCAGGGGAAAATTTCACCCAGACCAATGGCTTTAAATACTGTCTATACACTTACTGACACCCCAATTTATATCTCCAGGTAAAAAATTTTTTACCCTGAAACTGGGATACCCTCTGTCCAGCTGCCTACCTAGCAGCTTCACTGGGATGTCTAATAGGTACCTTAAACTTACCACATTCAAAATAGGGCTCCTGACGTTTTCCAGCAAACTCGTAACTCCTGAAACTTCCTCGTTGGAAGACACTGACTAGTGTCTTCTTCATTCTTCTAGGTGCTCAGTCAAGATCATGGTGTCATTGTTGACTTCTCTCCGTCTCATCCTATGAGACGTGTCTGTCTATGAGAGATAGACTAGGAGAGAGTCTATTGTGTCAACTCTTCAAACCATATCCAGAATTCGACCACTCACCCCTACCTTCATTGCCTCTATCTTGGTCTAAACCATCGTTATCACTCACCTGGATTACTAGAATAGCTTCCTAAATAGTTTTCCTAACAGCTTTTTCCCTTGTCCTTTGGTATTCACAACAAATTCATCTGATGTAAGTCAGGTCTTGTCCCTTCTCTCCTCAGAATCCTTCAATGGCTTCCATCACAGAGTGAAAGATGGTGTCTCTGACATTTTATGATCTAACCCAGTTACCTCTGAAAAATAATTTCCATCTGCTTACCATGTTGTTCACTCTACTCTAACCATGCTGGCTTCCTTTTTATTACTCTACTATCATAGGCATATATCTGCCTCAAGACATTTGCATTTTCTGTCTCTGCTGCCTGGAATGCTCTTCCTCCAGATATTTGCATGGCAAGCTTCTTCACTAGCATTAAGTTTTTACTTGAAATAGGCCCCAGTGAGGCCTTCCCTGCCCTATCTAAAATTCCATCACCCCACACAACACAATACTTCTTATCCCCTTTTCCTTATTTATGTTTGCATTTTTATTTTTATTTTTGAAGATACCAAATTTCATTTCCAAAGAATTCTAGACTCCAGAAGGACAGTGGAGAAGTAAGATCCCTGGTAGTCAATTTTCCAAATGGTGAGTGCAGATGCTCATGTCTTAGCTATGCACTGAATAACCCTGTTATAGTCTGGACGATCTATAACCCTGCCAAGTCTGGACCCTTGGCAGCAGACCTGCCTTCATCTCTCTCTCACTCTCTCTCTCTCTCTCACACACACACACGTAATCGAGTTAATATGTATATTAATTGTTTAAATATATGTATAATATAATGCAGATGTATGTATAAAAATGTTTTTGAATTTTGATAACTTTATCAAAATTTACCTACAGCAAACTCTGGCAACGGCAGAAAAAGAAGGAAGAATTGTCATCAATGGATATAATTTACCCCAAAGGGAGTAACATGTTCATCAAGGAAGACAGTGTTTATCCAGCAGCTAATTAATTCAATCATTAACAGACTTATTGTCCAGGCAAATATTTTTCAAGTGTTTAGAATATGCTAGGTTTTAGACTATATATTCTAGTTCTGAAGGATATATCCTTAACTGTTCAAGAGAAAAAAGAAAATGAAGCAAAATGGAAGCCCCTACAGCACGCTGCCCTCCTGGTGAAGGACAGGTCCACCGGGTTATGTACACTCTCTGGAACAGGAGAGTTGTTGGGGGGACGAAAGCCACAATAACTACAATAACTGCCAAGGACCATCTTTTTCCCTTGCTATTTGGAAAGAGTAGGATCTGACTAAGAATTATTTCATCTTCTCTCCATGTAAGATCTTAGTATTTTATTTGTTATTTACTTATTTGTCATTTACTTCTACAAAGCACACTCCACAATGAATTGAAACAACTTAAGGAAACACATAAAATGCATGTTGTAATATAGGATTGAAAGGCGAAGATACAATAAGGAGGGCTGCCTGGGTGGCCAGTTGTTTGAGTGACTGACTCGCCTTTGGCTCGGGTCATGATTCTGGAGTTGTGGGAGCACCGGGTTGAGCTCTGTGCTGAGGGTGGAGCCTGCTTGAGATTTTCTCTCTCTCCTTTTGCTCCTCTCCTCTCACCTGCTCATACTCTCTTCCTCTCTCTCTAAAATAAAAATGAAAAAAAAAAAAAAAAGAATAAGGAAACAGACTGAGCAGGAGGTCAAGATTAGGAAAAATTAATAAGACATTCAGGACCTATAGATGAACTCAATTGTTATAATTAAACAACAGTTTTGGCACTGAGTTGCCTAGGAGCCTAAGTGAAAAGATAACTCTTCATAATGTCATACCTTTAGGAACTTAATGATATGGGAGGAAAGCTCAGTGTAAGCAAGTTTCCCACAAAATTATTGATATTTTTTCCACTTATGTATAGTATAATAATATAAATAAATAAATATTATATAAATAAATATATATACAATATATAACATATATTGTATGTATATAAACCTTTTAGGGAAGCTAGCTTGGCCATTATATGAAAAATATGACCAGAATGATCTGGAAAGAAAATTTCAGCCATCACTGCTAACTAAAACAAAAAACATAAATAAGAAAAAGGGGACAAAGGTGTTACGTAGGGTGATAGAATTTTAGGTAGGCTAGCAAAGGCCTCACTGAGGCCACTTTTGAGTAAAAACCTAATGTCATTAGGTGACTGGGGCTGAGCATTTCAGATAGCAGAAATAGAAAATGCAAATGTCCTGGGGCAGAAATATGTCTGCGATAGTGGAGAAATAGCAAGGAACTAATGTGGCTGGAATAGAGTGAACAACATGGTAAGTAGAAGATGATTTTTTTAGAGGTAACAGTCAGATCATAAAATGTCAAAGACATTTAAGCTATTTATATTAAACTACTTAACTATTTACCTTGACACACAATACCTTTAGTTTTTGAGTTTCTATAATGTATGAGCATTTCGGCAACACATTTTTATTGGTTATTAATTATAATATGAGTAAACATTTTTAGTGTTCAAATACACAGTCCCTCATTATTTTATATTATATAGTCGCATTTATGCAGTTTTGGTATTAGGCAGACAAAAATAATTTTGTGTAAACAGAGGCAGTTTTCTCCTTTCTTTAAACAATCTTCACTAATTGAATACACCAAAAAAAGAGGGGGAGGAGGCCACCTGGGTGGCTTAGTCTGTTAAGCGTCTGACTTCGGCTCAGGTCATGATCTCACAGTTCGTGGGTTTGAGCCCAGCGTTGGGCTCTGTGCTGACAGCTCAGAGCCTGGAACTTGCTTTGGATTCTGTGTCTCCCTCTCTTTCTTTGTACCTCCCCCACTCATCCCACTCATGCTCTGTCTCTCTCTCTCAAAAATAAACATAAAAAAATAAAGAGAAGGAGAAGAAAAGAAGGAAAGGGGGAAAAAAGACATAAGACAGAAAGTAGAAATAAATAATTTTTTTCCTTAAATTACTGTCATAATCACACACATTTTCCCCCCTGAGGTAGATTTTTCCCCTTCAACAGCCTTTACTTGCTTTGATTTTTATCAAATATGTTGATTTTTATTTTTCTCTAGTCTTCATCTGTGAGCCACATCCAAACGGAGAATAATAGTACAGTAAAGCAGTCCCCTTCTGTATTTTTAAAATCAGCCTTTTGAGTAGAAAAAACCATTTAGAACAATACTTTAAAATGACCATGTAAATAAGACAGCAAGGAAGAGTTTGCTTTAGTATGTCACAGAAATTGCAGAAACCGAAAAACATTTTAGTGGAAAATACAGACATTTTCAGCTGTTAAGCTAGTTTTTAGATCTACATTCAGAACTGTATGTTCCTGCAGCTTTGTAATTCTCAACAGCTACAATTTCTTCTTTTTTGAACATGTATTTTCAAGATAAACAGAACTCTGCTATCAGTGCTGGAACTCAGCAAGAGAGGAGCAAAAGAAGAGAGAGGAGAGACTTTGTTGAAAACACCAGTTTTCACTCTGTGGCTGTTTTTTTTTTTTTTTTTTCCTGGTAGTATCTGTTGTGGGTGTATTGTGTCCCTCTAAAAGATGAATCAAGTCCTAACCCCTGGTACCTGTGAATGTGATCTTATTTGGAAATAGGGATATTATTAGGAAATAGGTATCATCACGTGGGGAGAGGGCAGTGGTGAAAGCCCCATTCTGGAAGGCAGCTATGCTCACCACTATACCACCAACGCTGCTCTGAAAGTCCCATTCTGAATCCAAAATGTGAGAACCGGAAGCACCAGGCTCCCACGGCAGTAAAAGATTGGATGTCTGAACCCAAGCAGAGAGAAGGAATTTGCTCCTCCTTCACCTTTTCCTGTTCAAGACCTGAACAGGTTGGATGATGCCCACCACATTGGTGAGAGCAGTTGCTACTCAGTCTACTGATCTAAATTCCGATCTCTCACAGACGTACCCAGAAGTGACGTTATACCAGTTATCTGGACCCTTAGCCCAGTCAAATTGACACATAGAATTAACTCTCATATAAGGCATGGAGGAAGGGAAATCTTTTATTATTTTATGATTAAATATAAATCTTTTAGTGAGCCTGAGCTCCTGGGCTGTGTTTCTTACCAAGTGTAACGTTACTAAGTGTTCCTTTGCTTTTTCACTGCTTACCCCACTTCAGTCAGTAAGACAGAAAGACTAGAAGTGCCTGGGGTAGGAGAAATGCCTTGCTCTAAGGAGGCAAAAATATTTTTAAGTAAATGATTATTATTTGAATACACATTGAATTCATACAAGTGAATACATTTCCTAATAAATATTGAAATGTTTGAAGATACTCATCTGTATCTGGAACCCATTTTGGGTTCTTAACAAAGGGCAGAAGGGAGACTTGACACACTCAGGGTTTGTTTTACTTGGTGTTGGTGCCTATCCTTGGTTGAGAACCTCTAATATAATAAAAAGATTAAGGGAATGCTTTGTGAGGGTCTTAACGTCACCTTACATTACATCTGAGAATAGGGTGTCAACTGATATGCTCCAAACCACATATTCAATCTGTGGTACAGGAAGGGTCCTGTCCAGCTTTTTGAATTCCCACTAGAGTGACCAGTCATCCCTGTCTGCATGAGATTAGGGGGTTCTCCCAGGGTGTGGGTCTTTCTGTGCTCAAACTTAAAGGCCCCAGGCAAACCAGAGGTGTTACTCACCATCATGGAGAGTTTAAAAACCAAATAAAAATAAGATAATATAAGATTAAGAATTTTCCCCTTGACACTTACTGTCTTTGTGCTGATTACCTAGAGCATGCCTATGTATGTAATGTGGCAGATTACAGGAAGATCAATTTGCTGGCAAAAGGTTTATAAATTACTTCATTACTCATATCAGCATTATCTGACATTTCTATCTGTCTTACTAAACCAAACAATAAGACAGACAGAGGCTTCTCTTTTCATGGGAACTGTATCAGTGCTAAGTCTATCTGCCTGCTGGCAGCCCACGCTTGGGTGGGAGTTTGATGGCAGTGATCAGTAAATCTTTCTCTCCTCTAGCTCTTACCATCAGAATCAAGAGTGGGAGGAAGCAGGGTGCGGCTGGAGGGAAAGCATCCTGGCACAGCCAGACTTGGGAACAGCTCATCCTGTCTCGATTATCACCTGCACCGCAACGGGATTGCTCTCTCCTTCATGTAGTAATGGACCATGGTCGCTGACTTATTCTAGCACCGAATGACCTTGGGCCCATGTGCCTCAATTCTCATTGGGATCAAAGCCTCAATCCCAGCTCTCCTGTTAGTTATTGTAATTATCTTGTCTCTTACTTCCCTCTGATCTAGGGCTGACACACACTGTTTTTCTAGACTGTTCCTTCTCCCAAAAGACTAAAGTTTTGCCCCCTGACCCTCATGAAATTGCTTAGTATCCTCTATGCTAAGCCTGACACTACCTATCACTTGTGAGCTGCAGCTTAAAGGTCAACATCCCTTAAGGCTCTGAAGGTCACAGACAGTTTGTCTAAAATCTGGTTGGAGATGGGTCTATTGCTCAGGCACTGTACTATATCTGGCCTGCTGTAATTCCAGGGTTTGTCTGAAACTTCCTTCTCATTTTCCTGGTCAGCAGGTCAGGCTTCTATTAGGCTAAACCTAGGAAGGTATAGCTTGACTGGGTGTGCTGCTGTGGGAAGCCAGGGCACTGAAACAGGAAGTGGCATCCTGGAAATCGACTGATGGTCCGTCACTGAAGCATCAATCCAAGGGGCTTAATGGAGAATCAGACCCAATGTATGGAGGCAAAATGAGGGGCAGGAGATGAGGGAAGTGGTGGAATAAAGATGGGAGATGGGCATGGGGGGGGCTGTGGAGCATTAGTGGGCAGACACTCATGGTAGTTCTTATCCTGGGATGGCTCTAACTCTTGAGGCACGTTACGTTTAAACAGGATGTAATGAAATGACTACTTACTTGACCTAATAGGGAGGTCTGTTTCCCTATCATGTGCTTCACTGACAAGTAGTCTCGCTATGAGGAAACGGCAGTCTCCCCAACAATCACAAACTATTTCAAATACTTTCTTTGCAACCAGCCAGTACTCTGGCTCCTGTCTCATCTAGATTGTTTCTGAGCCCTTAGGGTAAATATCTATTTAGATGAGTTTTTCCTCTAAGGCTAGATCCTCGCTAATTATTTAATGATTATACAACCAACAGAGAAATATTCTGAGACGATAATTGCCATGTTAGACAAAGAAAAACTGAGACTGACTTAGGCCAGACAAAGCAGTGTTTCCATTTTTTCTTTTACATTTTGATGTTATAAATAACCATGGAAAATTTTGCTTGAATATTTTCCATCCTTGGAACAGGGGTTTCTAACTTGTTCAGAGGAAATGTAGTAGTACCTCTGCTCACGGCCATTGGGATTTGGAGGGTATTTGTTGATAAGAAAGTTACTTTAGTGAAATTTCATGCCTCCAGCCACAACTTCTCCTCAGCTGCAGAAGCACAGGGCTATGGCCCTGAGGTGGGTGCTCGTCAGAGGAGAAGGTTTGGCTGAAGGTTTTTTCCCAAGTGAGCAGCCATTCCAGAGACCTCCATCTCTACCTTTTCAGAGAGAATATTCCTCTTGCACAGTCCTTGTTATCTTGGGGAAAAAATGCCTCTGGAAGCCTCTACTGCACTAGAGGATGGGTCCTCTGATGAGACATTGTAGGTCCTTGTTCAGGAATTTTCTGGAAAGTTCAAAAGCACAGCTTTTCAAGACTCTCTTTTCCAGAAACCCATTTCCTCCAAATTAAAAATGGATTTCTGAGCCACACTTAATATATGTTAGCCCTTGAAGGACCAACACAAATCTAAGACTTTTATGTGAAGAGACCTACAGGTCTTTATGTGGCCATTATGACTGTGTGTGTTGAAATGATTTTTATTTGGTGACTTAGCAGTAACAAGCACACCTGGCTGCTGCTGGATGTGCAGTTTTGATGGCTTAGCACTTTGCCTCCTCTTCTCCCATTTTTACCAAATTTTGTAAGTAAGTAAGATAGTTATTGAGAAAAGAGTACTTGGAAATAATTTAAATCTTTCATCTTTAAATATATTATGTCAAAACAAAGAGTTAGTAGAATGGATCCAGTCAGTGAGTTTGAAAGGGGAAGGGCACCCCATGCAAAGATTATACTAGTGGACACTGATATGCTGTTTAGTTTATACCTGGCACAAGAACTTGACATGTATTTACTCATCTAATTTTTCTACCAATCATAGGAAATAGGCACCTTTATTATTCTAATGTTATAGATGAAGGAGTTGAGGCTTGGAGAAGTTGAGCAAGGTCTAAGTTGAGCTGAGATATCAACTTAAGGAGTCTTTCTCTAGTAAGGAGCCCAAACTGTCATTTGATTGTGCTGGGCTCAGATCTTGATACAGTTCTCTGGTGTACATGAGCCAACTATCGGTTTTCTATGCACCTTCAAAGCCTCTCTGTCAAACCTGGGCACATCGTCGCTGATGACATCCATACCAGTGGGAATCATTAAACAAATCACATGAGAAGGATTATATTTATTGACTAGGTGTGCTTGGGGCTTTAATATCTCTAGTTTTATTTGGTTCCCACTGATTGCTTGATCATATGGGTGTGATTTCACTTACTATTTTTGTAATTATTTTCTCAATAACTCTTGATTACCTCTTCTCTTTGTTAATCGCCTTCTCCAATTTGGGTGATTTTACCAGAGTGCTGACAGTTGTAGCTGCCAAAACAGAATGCCCTGCCTTTTCTTTTAGATTATAATTCTTCTAACATGGTAAGTGTTAGAATCTTCTGTCAACTGTTTTGTCTCTTTTGTAAAGGTCTTGATGTTTATTCTTTACTGGTGTATACTGTCCACAATCTGAATTATATCCACTAACTCCTTCCAACTTTAACTTTTTTTTAAAGTTTCTTGTGTTATTTATTTTTGAGATAGAGAAAGAGTGAGCAAGCGAGCATAAGTGAGGGAGGGGAAGAGAGAGAGAGAGGGAGAGGGAGAGAGAATCCCAGTCAGGCTCCATTCTGTCAGCACAGAGCCCAATGTGGGGCTCAAACTCATGAACTGTGAGATCATGACTTGAGTCGAAATCAAGAGTCGGGTGCTTAACCGACTGAGCCACCCCAGGCACCCTACTCCTTCCAACTTTAAAGTCTAATTTGTCCTTTCTGTGTGTCCTTTGTGATTACTCATCCCATGTCTTCCAGTCACTCTCACTTCTATGTGTGGGTCTTCTTCCTCATCTCTAGGCATCTTTTTTCCATCACACTCTGACCTTGCTTCTCTGTGCATTATACATAAGTACTAATCCTTCACTTTTTCTTTTGTCAAAGTAATCCTTAATTTTCTTTACCCCATTCACTAAAAGAACAGGTCATGATCATAAATGTTTATAGTCCTTTTTTGGGCTTCTTCTTCTTATCTTCCATTTCTCAGATTATCCAGTCCATTACATTAGAGGCACCAGACATATTGGGTCATAATAGTCCTTACAATAGCTCTATGAAGTGAGTGCTGTTATTATTCTCAGTTTACAGGTGAGAAAGCTGAAGAACAAAGAGGTGTTGTAAGTTGCTCAAGGTCACACTGCTAGGGAGCAGTAGAACTGTGTTCTGAATATGGATAAGTATTTGATAGTCTGTGTTTTTAACTCCTCCCTATATCCTACTTCCTTTATAAAGACAATGATGTGGCTACCTAGCCTCTGTCATCCCATTGCCAGCAGTCTCTTTGTCATTTAATAAGTGGACAGATCAGTATTGCCAAATATGGGATCTGCTGCTTCTAAAACATGAAGAGATCTTTTTATACACTGAGTTTCATTGCGATAGTAGATGAGAGATACAATAACTCATTCTTCATTTTGATGATCTTTTGGCATGCCTCAGATCAGTGCATCCAAAGAACTTCATGGACATGGTAGGCTCCAATATCTTTGTATGGTTTTTATTTCTTTCTCTGGGAAGCATGTTTCTTATTGAGACATCTAGCCTTTCTACTTCTTACTCATCAGGTCTGATTACAGTGATGTCATCCATATAGGGTATTAATGTGATGTGCTGCAGTCTTCGGATGGTTCAAGTCCCTTCAGATTATATTGTGATAGAGGGCAGTAGAGTTGACACAGCCCTGCAGCAAGATTGTTAATGTTTAATTGTTCATATTAAGTGAATGCAAAGTGCCTCTGATATCCTGAAGGATGTTGAATATAACATATTCACCAAATAAAAGGCATATATGGCATTCCTAGGGCTGTATTAATATGCTCTAGTAAAGATACCAGATCTGGTACAGTAGATGTCACTGGGGCAAGTGCTGATTAGTTTGTGGTGGTTTGTGTTAGTCCACTGTTGTCCATCAAAATCCATCTGGTTTATGCACAGTCCAGGCTAATGAATTAAGTGGGGATAATTGGGGACGACCACTCTTGTATCCTTTGAGTCTAGACTGTGGCAATAGTCCCTTCTCCCTCACAAAAGGTCAGATTATGTTTTCGATTTACTACATCAACTGGAATGGCTTCCAATATCAAACACTCAGAGAAAGACTCTAATTTAATGGAAAAATGCTTTAATATTAAATTAATATTTATAGATTGAGTAAAAGATGTTGAATTTATCCATTCATTAAACAAATAATTTTTATATACCTATTAAATCTCGGTGAAGGATTTCAAGATTCTTAGAAGTGAGAGAGCAAAGAAGTAACCTTAAACACACACACACACACACACACACACACAGACAGACACGCACACAGGAGATATAAATAGAGGTTAGACAAACAGTGAAGATATGATGAAGAGTCAGTGGAAGGGCTGTGCAAAGCATCCTGAAGTTGCTGCGGGTACTTGATGAGGAATAGGTACTGCAGGCACTTGATAAGGACATACAATACTATTAATAGGTATTATTATAGTAATACTTAATATTAATGAGCACTTATTACGGACTAGACACTTTATTTACATTTCCTCAATTGATCCTTTCTATATGCCAATGAGTTGAGGGCCATATGGTTTCCATTTTAGAACCAAGAACACAGATGTTTAGAAAAGTTAAGTAACTTATCTCAGTTCTTGTCCCAAGCTGGTAAGTAGTAGAACTGGGACTCAAATGCTTTACGTTGGGGACTGTGACCCATGCCCACTGTGTATCTGTTGACAGTGACGTATCCTTTTGGAGGACCTGGTAATCTCAGTCTCTGATCCCTAGAGTGGGAGTGAGGGCTCCTAAACTGCAGAAGAAAGCTGCAGAAATGACCCCCTGGATGCCCGAATGCTTCTACGTAAAGATTATTAATGAAGGAAACATTATTTTGGTGTTAAACTTGCTGAAGAAGATGGCTACATACGGGGAATTTGGTGACCAGAATTCCTTATCCTACAGAGGGTTGTCAGCGTAACTAATGCTCTGTAGATTTTGTAGATCTGGTACAAAGAAATAGAAGACTTTTATGAAGATGACCTCCTTGAGAAGGCAGGAAAGACTTGTTAACTTCTTTTTTCTGCTTTAGGTGTATGGTAATCCCCCTGCCTGCCCAAAACGACACATTACCCATCTACCAGGATTTTAACTTAATTCTTACTTGTTCAACACTAACATCATGTTTATTCGAAATGGGAATGGTTTGAGGTGGTGTTTAAATGCAAACTCACCAGTTTCTGCAAACTGGAAATGCAGTTTCCACATAATGCAAGCATATCCCATGCTACAGTTTTTCTTCTCTTTTAGAGTAGTTTTTAGAAGGCTGTATTAAATAACAATAATGAAAATTAAATACATTATCTCTAACTGCCATAGAATAGATGGCTTAATATTTTACTCTTATACTTCTTATTAATATGTATGCATCATTTTTACATAATTGTAATCAAAGCAGAGATATAATTTTGTTTTCTTTTTCCCCATTAATGTATGAACATTTTCCCATGTAGCTAGTTAGTGTTTTTAAATTAACATGTTAATGGCTGTATATTACTGCATAGAATTACTGTAGCAAAATGCATTTAACTATTTCTGTGCCATTGAACATTTAGGTTGTTTTCAACTTTTTACTGGCATAAATAAAGGGCAATAAGGGGTACCTGGCTGGCTCAGTGGTAGAACATGTGACTCTTGATCTCAAGTTCATGAATTCAAGCCCTACATTGCTACTTTAAAAAAAGAGCAATAAGCAAATGGAATTAGGAGTTTGGGTGATCTAATTTTAAGTCTTGACTTTGCTATATAAAAAGTAGGGAACCCTGGGCTAGGTGCATAACTTCCTTATTCAGTAGTTTAATGTGCTCACAAATATCTGTTGTTAGAACTCTCTGGTGCTGGGCACATGGTGGAACACAAGAAAGATATACACAGCTTCCCGACACAACTATGTAACTAATAAATAGTTCAGTACAGTGTAAAGTGATGATAATGATAATACCTATCTTACACGATTGTTGTGAAGAGTGAAAGATAAAACTGTAAAGTTCTTAACACAGTACCTGACATATAGTAAGTGTCCAATATTACTCTTATTACTATTGGTTTTTATTATTGCTATAGTGCTATTATTACTATTTTTATTATTATTTAGGCTTATGCCTTTCTTCAAAGCTACTGGTCTTCAAAGATTATGCACTTACTGATTGCTTTTATTATGCATAATTTAACATTTCTTGAAGCTGCCTTAATGTAGTATTAGTTTACAAGTTCAGTGTGGTAGTTTTTAAGGGACAGTTCAAGAGGAGAACACTAGTTTCATTAATTGAGCACCTCCACATATTGTCAGACATTGTGCCAGGGCCAAGGGGTAGAACAGTAGGGACCTAATATCTGTCCGCAGGGAGCCACAGGCTGTTTGTTTCTTTAAGAAAACAGTGGGATGATGATGATGTCTATTGTTTTTTAAAAAAAATATGTGTAAGCTACATGACCAATTTCCAGTATCCATGCTCAAAGAATATGGGAATACTGACTTTGTGCAGGAAAAAAATCCCCAAATCTACATAGTAATATATCACACTTATTATAAAACAGATATATCCACTTTCTCAACTTAAGTCTACATGACTAATTTATTATCATTTTAATTATGATAGCTCCACTGGATCCCTCAACATAATTAAAGCATTGATTTTTAACTCCTAAATTATGAGTCACCATTGCCACTATTTATGCACCTATTAATGCAGCCAAGTTGACATTGATTAAAAATTTTTGTCATAGTATAAATTTTATTCATCAGCTTTGCTGGAATTTCCTTATATGTGACTGTATATGAGAGATTCATTACTAAAATCCTGTATAATTCATTTTTGCTTTTAAATTTATTAACTTTAAAAATTAAACCTGGACATTGATACCTTTATAGTTTAGCGGGGATACCTAACCATTAGCCATAGACTTCATGGGAAAGATTTCAGTGTAGCCTAATCCATGGTCCTCTTCAAGGGAAATCATTTTTCTGTACCATTCCTTTAACCTCTCTGCCACAGTTGTTTTTGCACATATTTAAAGTATTAGAATTTGATAAGTTTTAGTGATATGTCTGCACCTATGAAACTCTGATCTCAGTCAAGTCAATGAACATTTCCATCACCCTCAAGTGTTTCCTTGTTCCCTTTTGTAATCCTTCTCCACCCTTTGCTGCCTCCACCCTGAACTTCAGGCAACCACTGATCTCCTCTCTGTCACTATAGATTAATTTTCTGCTTCTAGAATTTTTTATAAATTTGGAAAAAAAGTATGTATTCTTACTTGCTTAACACTGCAAAATTATTTTGAGATGCATCCACAATGTAGCTGTATCAATAGTCTGTTCTTTTGATTCCTGAATGAGTGAGTCAGTTGGGTAGATAAGATGAAATTTGTGCACCCATTTACCTGTTCATGAACATTTGAGTTGTTTCCAGCATTTAGTTATTGTACATAAAGTTACTCTGAAAGTCATGTAAAACACGTTGTGATTTCATTTTTCTTGAGTAAATACCCAGGAGATGAATGGCTGCACCATGTGGTAGATATAGTTTATTCTTTTAGTAAACTGCCAAACTGTTTTCTAACGTTGTTGTATCATGTTGCATTCCCACCAGTAGTGCATGAGAATTCCAGCTGTTCTACATCCTTTCCAACACTGGGTACAGTTACTCTTTTTAATTTCAGCCATTCTAGAGAATGTAATGAAAGAACCAGTCAAGGGACACATTTGGCCCACCGCCTGTTTTTGCAAATAAAATTTAATTGGAACACAGTGGTGCACACTTGCTTATATTTTCTGTGGCTATTTTTGCTTTACAATGGCAGAGTTGAGTAGCTGTGATGGAAACCATCTAGCTTATAAAGCCAAAAATATTTATGAACTGGTCTTTACAGAAAAAGTTTCCTGACCCTGGTGTAGTGTTATCTCATTGAGGCTTTAATTTACATTTTCCTAATGATTAGTAACACTTAAATGTCACACATAGATATTTAAGCTTCAGGATGTTGTACCTGACACCAGGTGAGAGAGTTACACTTTTCCCTGTTACTACTATTCTAATTACAACTGGAAAGAATCATAAAGATCACGTGATCCAACTACTCTTCTAAAACGTGACTCATCTTTTTATCCCTTGTGTTCTTTGCTATGTCGTGTTTAATTGTTATAGTCGTATGCGATCCAATTTTTCTACAATCATGAGTAATGAATTTTTTTACTCTAGTTTTTGTATAGTTGTAAACATCTTGTTCCTGAAGTAGCATTGATTTCTCAGTTGGGCACCAAAGTTATTTGTTGGCCCTTAGACCAAGGGTGGCTAAAAGGTGGTATTTCTATCCTTTACCCAGTATAGACTATATACATCTATCCTGCTGGCATATCTTCTATTATTTGTTAGGTTAGTTGTCTCTGAAATATTTTATATACATAAATATATATGTATAGACACAAATACATTTTATACACAGATGCATATAAATATAAACCAATCTATTTGAGCATATCTTTAAAATTATGAAATAGTTTATGTGGAAACTAATTTGACAATAAACTATTTGTAAAAAAAAAATTATGAAATAGTTAAAACATTCGGAGAGTACAATCAGCTGGTTTCCCAGCTTCCATTTTGGTCCCATACAGGAGATTCTCAAATCAGCACTCAGGGTGATTTTTTTTGAAGACAAGTAAATTATGTAAATAACTCCTCTTTCCAAAATCCATTGCTGATTTTCTCTCTTACCTAGAGCACATACCTCTGATCTTGCTATGTGCTCTTGCCCCTTGAACTCAGTTCCTACCACTCTTTTTCCCTTGCCGCTCTGGCCTCCTTACTATCCCTGGAACATACCCAGGTCCTACCCAGGGCTTATGCTTATTTTCTTTCTTTTTTAAAAGTTTATTTATTTTTGAGAGAGAGAGAGAGAGACAGAGAGAGAGAATGTACACAAGCAGAGGAAGGGCACAGAGAGAGAGTTTCTCAAGCAGGTGTCTCGCTGTCAGTGCAGAGCTAGATGCAGTTCTCAAACTCACGAACTAGGGATCATGGCCTGAGCTGAAGTTAAGAGTCAGATACTCAGCTGACTCAGCCACCCAGGCACTCCTATGCTTGTTTACTGCCCTGTTTGCTCCTTCATTTCCTTCAGATTTTTGCTGAAACATTTTATTAGAATCTCTCCCTGACTGCCCTATAGAAAGCAGTGCCTTCAATATCTATACCCTAACTCTGTTTTAATTTTCTTCACTCATTTTTCACCCTTGATATATTTATTTATTTTCTACTTACCTCTTTTCTCTTATGAGGATGTGAGCTTCTTGAGATCACAGACTTTGTCTATTTTCTTCCCAACTGAATTTCTACTACTCACAACAATCTTGTATATCTGACACACAGATAATATTTAATAAATACTTATTGAAAATACTAATTGGACGAATACTACAAGTTGCTTTTTCACTCAAGATTCTATTTTTGAGATTTATTCATGTTTATTTGTGTTGGTTCATTTTTAACTGCTGTATAATATTCTATTGTAATCATTCTTGTTTGGTAGATATTTGGGTTCTTTTCAGTTTTTCACTGATAGGAGCAATGCTCAAATATATATTCTAATTACTTTTTCTTGTGCACATGTGCTAGTTTCTTTGAGGTGTGTAACTGAGTGGACTTGCTGCATTGTAGGATATGCTTAAATTTAATTTTAACAGGTGTTGTCAAATTTCTCTCCAAAGTGTTTGACTGTTTTGTTCTCCCACCCATGGTCAGTCGTGATTAATTTGTGTTATTTTCCATTCTCTGAGCATTAGTGTGGCTGGCTTTTTGTGTGCTTTCTAGTAGTTAGCATTCTAATGTACAGTCCTGAGTTGAGAGTTTTCTGTAACTTTTTCCTTTGCTGTGGTCTTTCTTTTGTTCGTATATTGTACTGTAGTGAATAGATTTGACTTATAAAGTCTGTAAAAAAAAGATATGTAAATAATAGTGCTGTACTTGCTGGAAAAAAACCCCCCAAAAAAACTATTATGGTTTTTTGGGGGAGGCTATATAGTTTCTTCAAGGAAATAGTAAAGAAAACAGAGTAAATATCAGTAAACAATGAAAGATCACATTCTGAAGAGCAGCAGAAACATCCAGTGTCCTGAAAGTGCTAGAAAATGTGTATGAATAGCAGCTGAAAAGAGCTCTTCCTGGAGGCTAGCCATGACTTGAGAGGATTTGAAGAGAAGAAGAGAAATGTCCAGAGTAGGTTGCCCTGAGCACAGTCGCTATGCAATAACACAGTAGGTAGGCATGTCATCAGAGCCTGGTAGCTCTAGTAGACAATAGTCTCATCACTAATATTATTAACTGATGCATAGAGAAAAGTAAAAAGCATATCTGTATAGTGCACACTCTATGTCTGGCCATGTGCGTATTTTTAAAAATGTGCATATTTGCCAGCATATCACATTATCACCCAATTCCAGGGGTCTCCATACATAGAAATCAATGCAAATAGTACTTTCTGGAGGATACAGTATGGTCTCCATGTTTACCAGGTACTGTGATAAGTTCTTTTATACATCATCTCATTTTTTTCTTGCAACAGCCCTTTAGGTTAGGTATTTGGAGATAGTACTTAGTTCATAAAACTTCTTGCCTAGGGTCATGCAGCTAAAAATTTATTATTTCAAAATGGCATAGGGGAGCGTGATAGGAAACATAAATTCAATTTTGTGCTGGATTGAAAAACATTTTTTTTCTTCATGTCTCCTTCACTGACAAAGGAGTTATCCCAGGCAGATTGTTGACTAAATAAGTCCAAGTTCTCCTTCCAGTGACCTCATTTGTTCCTGATTTGCATATGGCTCTTTAGATGACTGAGGGAGGGGGTCAGGCAGAAGTTTGAGTTGGCATCTCTCAGCAGTCCCTATAGACTCGTCACTGCAGAATGGGCTGTTGTTGCTGAGCCAGCACAGATGGTTGACTGAAGAGAGAATGGATAAGGGGCAGCCATCATATTCTATGACACTTTTAGGACAGGGAATATTTTTTTTGTAACTGGGAAATGATGGCATCCCTTTTTCAATGATCTTCAGAGACATTAGCAAAGGAATTATCCACTAGAACCCATGAGAGCTCTGTAAAACTCTGACCAGAGCACACTGCAGTCTTAATATATGATCTTTGGTTTAGAAAATACTAATGTCTAAAATGAGAAACTTAGAATCTCTTATGAAATTTTCCACCTGACGAATACACATTAATCTTTTGAGACTACCACTTGGTGAAATAAAAGTCAAAGATATTACTGCCCTCCCAACACAACAGGAGAAAGCTTTCCTTTATGTCTTGATATCAAGGTTTATGGGACTTGATCTACATTAAGGACGTTTACAGAGGATTTCACCACGCTTCCGTTTTTAAACTTATTGAAACGGATGAAAAGAATGGATTTTCTCATATTTCTTTTCTTTGATGCTTCCACAGGCATTCCTAAGGGATCTTCAACCTAGAGGAAACACATTAAAGTTGGCAATTAATGTTTTGATCAAGTTGGTATGCCACATCTCACTATTCAATTTAGAGCAGATATCTTGGCCTTTGAATCTTTTCTACTTAAGGACCAAAGAATTTCGTTTCATATACAATAGCCTCCTTATTCAGCCAATAAGATGGAATTTTATCAAGATCATTAGATAAATAACTAGACAGAAAGGGTCAGTGATAGTTGAATGACATTGACAACTCATGAACAACCATGATTTTATCTCACTCACCATACTTTTTCCCAGTGCCTAGAACAGAGCTTGATGTTGAATAGGAGTTCAGAGACTAGCTATTGAGTGAATATTCTAAATTCATGAAACCCTAGTATCTAATTCTCCTCTTCTGTCCATAAAACAATGATATATCTCTTCTCTAAACTGGGATTCTTTAATTTACATGCATATGATTAGCTTTTAATGCTCAAAAAATAGAAAGATCTTGATTTATTTGTTGAGATGGAGACATGGAACAGTGTCATTTAAGCTTGGGTCTTGAACACCGATTTCATTTTTGCATGTGGGTAGAAATCATGTGTCACCTCTTCCTTTTTTTAAAAAAAAAATCGACAGGCAAAAATGATCACTCTAACTTCTTTTTAGTTTTGGCTTCTGAGTCTCTTTTTGAGTATTTACTGACCACTATGGGAATATCCACAAAAAAACACTTTGGGGAAAGATGTTACTGATGGTGGTCATTTCTAGAATTACCATGAGGTAAAGGCTATGATGGAATTCTAAACCTAGACAGCAATAAATTTAATTTGCTCTATTGTCTTTTTATTAGCCTTGAGCTAAATAACAGTTCCTTTTAGTTTTTTTTTCTTTTCCAAACCTTAAATAGACTACAGAAACAGTAAAGCCTATCATTTGGTCATCCTAATGTATTCAGCACTTTCATATATGCTAAATATTACCATAGATGCAAAGAAGAACATCTGCTTTTGAAAATTACCAACATCTCTAAGATTGCAGAGCATCAGAGTGCAGTAGAATTTCCACTCAACAGTGAGCCACCCACACAGGTTTTCAGGCATATACCTCATAACGAAAATTCCCAGAACATTATTACTCATGGAAAGCTTCTGAAATACTCTGAAATAAAACAAATATATTTACATGTGGATTGCTAGTTTTTGAGGTTCTACAATATGAATCTATAAATTAAATTCTTGTTCAAAATATCACTACCAGCTTGTGTAAGAACAGTATTTCAAACCGCCTTCCTTTCCTCAGCAAAAATTTCCATGCTTAATTACAAGACTCAGTTCAGCCACGTTCCTTTACATCCTTGTATATTTTGAAAGGATGGTATAACCATACTTACATAAGCGGCTATATATGTGAGATAATAAAAGGGTGATTTTCCTCTTTAATCTCTGCGTTGTATATTTTTCAGAATGCCACATGTATAAAACTGAAAAGGAAATTGAAAAGAAAATGATTCCTGTAGAAATGCCCTCCTTTTGGAAGAGAGAGGATTTAAAAGAGAATAAAGAATTTTAAGCTTGGTAAGTTAATGAATTAGTCATTAACCACCTTCAGCAAATAAATTATAGAAACAATATGAAAAATACATGCAATGCTTTTGTGGGAATTGATCTTAGTCCTGCAATGGGAAACGTACTCAGAAAGTATTTCTCAAATGATTTCTTTAAATAGAGACAATGTTTTATTCTATGATGTTTAATTCACTTTAGGTTCTAATATTCAGGCCAAAAAAAAAAAAAAAAACCAAAAAAAAAAAAACCCAAACAAACAGAAACTCATAAATATCCACAAATTTTAGGTAGCCCATGGTTATAATTTTTGTTCCATTTGACTCTGATCCAAAGACAAGTCTTCAATTTCTAGTCCAACTGTGTTTGTTTTTTCTTAACAATGAGGTCCAATATACAGAGTATCCTTTAGTGTAAAGAATTTAGGAATTTCAGACACAATTAGAGTGGATATTTCATTAAATCAAGTAAGATCTCTCTTTTTAGACCGATGGAAAGCAAATATCTATTTTTATTTATTTATTTATTTGTTGTTGTTGTTGTTTTTATTAGTCATCTTACCATGTCTTTTCTCTTCTGGCAAAATCATTTCCATTTTCGTCTGAGATTCCTACCATGTGAATCTGGCCCTACCCCACTGCACCAGCAACAGGGTGATGGTGGACTATGACACCCATGCCTTTTCAGTAGTCAGTGGTCCAAAATCGTATGCAAGTGATTGAGTGGGTCAAACACAGTCCTTCTCTGGAACACTTCTAAAGCAGAACAGAAGAACTTGCATTTTGCTGCTGCTTGCACAAAGAACCCCATCACCACCTTGTTTATTTTACACCCACCATATGGAAGGGAGGATGAGAACAACACACAGAGATATGTCAAGACTAGAGTTGGATCCAGGCACTGATAACAGTACAAGAAATCAGATTATCCTAAGGCCAGCACCTATTTTATACTATGTGAGTCAAAAATTTCCCTATTTAAATGCAATCTGGTTTTGGATGAGTTTCTACACTTGTGATGGAAAGAGTCCTAATGAATGTATTGATCATTTAGCAACAATCATTTAGTGCCTACTCCACTATAACTTTCAACGGAGTTAAATAATGTGTGTCTACAGTGAGATGGCATAAAGGTACACACTAAATGGTAAAATTTGTGGTTTAGTTTGCCATCTTGAAATAAGGTAGCTATTCTTAAATAATTCAGATGGGCATATATTCTGTTACTGTTGACATATTTTGGTAAAAATGGAAAGTTTCATTTGTTGAAAGAGACAAGAACAAGTGGATATACCAGGCAATGGCAAGCTTCTCGTGATTGTCAGCAAGGTATGCCCTTGTGAGGTACTGAAATTTTGACTACCGAACTTACTGTGAGTTTAATGGTGTCCTATTAGGGGCAACATCCAAATTCTGACAAGAAAGAGCATTAATTGTAACTTGAGGATTGCATCCAGGTTGAGTATAAAAACAGAGTTACTGGACCCTGTGGTAACAAGGAGCTATAAATGCCAATCTCGGCAAAGTCTGGATAACTTCAGTTTTGAGGACTGTGCTTCTGCCATTTTGTCTACCTCGATTCTTCTCTTCCGTGGAGTCTCATTCCCACTACCACTTTGTCTTGAATCAAGTCTCTGGGCATTTCCTGACTCCTGACGACCTGCTTAGGAGACCCTAGGCCTGTATACAACTATGTTGTCTGGCTCTCTATTCAAGACACATTACCAATACAATAAAGGCAATTCCTGCATGAAACTAAAAAATACATTTATACTGTCTTTTGTGAAAAACTAGAGTGGCAGTGAAAAACACAGGCTTTGGATTAAAACAGACCCAAGTTAAAATTGTATCTCTGTCACTGACTAGCACTGAGGTTGGTATCTCTAAAATAGGGACAATACTAGCAATCTTATAGAGGTATGATAAAAATTAAATAAAACATTAAGTAAAATTAAAAAAAGAGAGTGTCTGAGTGGCTCAGTTGGTTAAGCGTCCAACTTCAGCTCAGGTCATGATCTCATGGTTCGTGGGTTTGAGCCCCTCATCGGGCTCTATGCTGACAGTTCTGTGCTGTTTTGGATTCTATGTCTCCCTCCCTCTCTGCCCCTCCTCTGCTCACTCTCCGTGTGTGTCTCTTTCTCTCAAAAATAAATAAACATTAAAAATTTTTTAAAAACAAAATATTTCATATGAAATGTGCAATATTGTTCCTACATAGATTATCAATAAATTATATCATGAATATTTTTATAACACAGTGGGCCCCAACAGGGCCTCTCTAGTGAGGGTTCATTTCACAACCAAAAGAAATGTACCTGTTTAGTTTCTTCTAACTCTAAGGTGCTGGGGTTTTTCTTTATGTTGCTCATGTTCCTTTATCAACAGGGAACTTCAACCATTCACACCTTTGACAATAAGCAGAAGCCAAAGATACTGTAATACATCTAGTAAAGGTGTGCTTAAGACCCACTGTGAGCACAGCACAATATGAAATATTGTGCTTGACACAGTTCCTGGACCATCCTTCCTTTCCTGGATGCAGAGTCCCCATTAGCTGCTATGAGCTGGCCTGTCCTCTTCCCACATAAGCGATGCAATTCAACAGAGTAAAAATTGCTGAGAAAACCCACCTGAATCATCCTCAGGAAGCCAGAATTATTTTAAAGGGAAAGAATCATGTAGTATATTAAACTATGGAGATTAGGATCCTAGTTTTTGCCATTTTTTCTTTTTCTTTCTTTCTTTTTTTTTTTCTTGCTGTGTGACACCAGACGTATTACTTACTCTCTTTGTGCCTCAGTTTTCTTCATTGTAAAAAGGGAAAATATGGTGTTTGTGAAGATGAAATGAATTAGTAAGTGTGAAGCACTTGGCACCTCGTGATCATTCACTGAATACTGACTCCTTGATTCTGCCAGGGCCAGCATGAATATTATGATTATTTTAGAAGACCTTGCTTTCTACTTCCATTTCCTGTTTCCAGTGAGTTTTGAAAACATTAGGAAGTACATTGCTATCTTCAGAGGTAATGAGCCACTTGAAAGCTTCTTGGGATGCCCAAGTAGGTTAATATTATGTAGTATTTCACTCGGAGCAATTACATTGGATGGAAATTTTCTCATCTCAGGGCTCAAGGGCAGTGTGTTCCCATGCTTAATGAGGACAGTTTTCAAAACTGCTTTTGTGAACTATTGGAAATCTGAGGTTTAACTCTTTAAAGGCGAGAGTAGTCATTAAACTTAGTCATTAAACTAAGCAGGTGTGAAGGTGTTTCAGGGATTACTTTGACTCAATTTTTGTGATTTTGTTAAACAAACATCCAGAAGTGTTTAATTTAGCCTAACTATCACCACCAAATCTAACAACTTTTTGTTAGTTTGTTCAGAAACAGCAAAGTTTTCTCTGTTGATGTGTCCCGACCTATAATAATGCCCCACTGCTGGAACCTCGCAGGCTTGTCATGCTATATTCGGGAAATAGAATCTCTTTAAAAGTAGAAGAAAGCAGAACACACTAACTCCATTTTTAGGTACTTCTGGTAAGGAAACCTTAGGAGACCCTATTTTCAGAATAATTTCTCTGGATTTGACTAGGTTGACACCAGCCATTCTTCTGGAGAACCTTGCTGAGAGACTCCTATTTTATATTAAAGCACAGAGATCCAACAGAAGCCTGGGTCACCACTACCTCACCCTGGGGCCAAGACCTGGGGTGTGGTTAGATTTGCCCCACTCCAGCTACATTAAAGTTCAGAATGCATATGCAGATTAAAACCTAGAGACAAAATTTAAATATTTATTTGGTAAAATTTTGAATTTTGGTGAGAAAATTCATTTTATGTTCTATAGATTATGTAATGATGACAATAAAGGAAGCAAACATGAACTGCAAGGGCAGATACTAATTCTTGAATATTGAATATCTTCCTTTTCCACTTTAACCTTCTCTTGCCATCAGTTTCCATTTATCTCCTTTGAGGAACATTCATAGCAGTAGCCTGGACCTTAATAGATTATAACTTTGCATCTCAATTCTGTAAGGACTTCTTCCCTCAACAAAGAGGGTGACTGTGCCTAAATAGTCTCAAAACATTAGCACAGTGTGGCCAATTTGGTCAAATATGTTTAAGAAAAAAATGAAAAGAAAGAAAAAAAAGAAATGACTTAAGTGTTTATGTTTAGTGAGTATCTATACTAAGAAAGTAGATGTCACATTTATCCATTTGGAGTAGATAGATAACAATTGCTTTGCCCAATTTTTATTAAAATACCATGAAATGTATTTATATTAGAATTAACTAAAAATGGAAGTTCATACTTCTTTTTCAAGAAGTCAGCTCCCTTTTCCATTAAGCCCCAAACTATGCATTGCTTCCTCTTACTATCCTGCTTTAGTGTCAACTATCAAGTATTCCATGAATTAATTTTGACCTACGTTTGGGATGAGACTACCATAATGTAATTGTGATTGTGCTGTCCAAGAAAAAAATATATTTGTTTAGGGGCGCCTGGGTGGCTTAGTCGGTTAAGCGTCCGACTTTCGCTTAGGTCATGATCTCGCGGTTCGTGGGTTCGAGCCCCGCGTCAGGCTCTGTGCTGACTGCCAGCTCGGAGCCTGGAGCCTGTTTCAGAGTCTGTCTCCCTCTCTCTCTGACCCTCCCCTGCTCACGCTGTCTCTCTCTCTCTCCTAGAAATAAATAAAAATATTTAAAAATATATATATATATATTTGTTTAACCATTGTTAAACCAGGAGGGGAAGAATCTAAAAAAAGAAAACCAAATCATTTTGAAGGTTTAAAAGAAAATGAAGGCTGTTTACTTTCTTTTTTGACTTTTGCCTCCTCTGTCAGAGAACTTGTTGTTCATAATCATGACAGTTCTGTTCTGTTTCTGTGCACTTAAGCCTAAAACTCACATACTGTCTCCATATTACTAAAAGCTTTTGGTCTGATTCATGAATGTCACCATGCAGAAAGATGGATGCATTTTTCCTGACTCTCGTATATCATTTGACAGCCTTCCACTCGGAGAAAACTGACAGACTAGCTGGGTAGTTATTGTGCTCTGCAAAGAATTATTACAAGGAAATATTCATTCAACAGCAAGGGGAAAATGAATCTCCTAGATTTCAGCACAACATGAATTGATTTTCTTCAGAGAGTGAAAAATCTCCATGTTAAGGTTATGTAATTAAGATCCTTCTCATTTAAATTCCTTTAATTTTTTTTTTTAAAGAAGTGAATTCTTCTTCATTAAGAAAATTAGAGTACTCTCTCTACTCTCACTCTCTATATGTAGGACTATTACTTAAATTATGATAATTATGCTTAAGTAATGTCAGCTCTGATTTATCCCCATATGGTGCCCCCCTCCCACTTCCATTTCCACTCACACATTTACTTTGTAAATTGCATTTTCAGGTACTCTAATGTGAATCAATTGCATTCAAGGTCACAATTAGCAGCCTCATGGTCTTTGCAGTGTGACCTTGCAGATTCTTCCATCAAAAGGTAAATCTATTTCCCTAATTCCTTACTCCATGAGTCTGATACAGCTTTGTGGCTTGCTTTTGGTCAATAGAATGTGGCACAGGTGACCCTATGTCACTTCTGAGCATGGGCCTCAAGGGGTTATACACATTTCTGCTTTTTCTCTTGAAACCATACCACCATGTCACTGCCGTGTGAATAAATCTGGGTCACATTGGGGGTTAGGGTTTAATAAATTAATTTTTTTTTTGGTGGGGGGGAGACACAATTCAGTCCATAGGAGTATCTAAAGGGGTCATATAGTTCAACCTTAAGTAAGATGTTAAAGTCTACATCCAGATTTTCCTAACAAAGGGGATAAAAATTCTATTTAAAATATTCCTGGAATTGATGATTCAACAACCATTGTATTAATAATTTATTTCTTTTAGAGTCTGTAGGTTCTTGCTTATGTTTATGTACAAATTGAAAATTTGTTGAAATTAAACTCTTTCAATTCAATTTAACATTTATACTTTCTTCTGTACCATTAGGTAATGATGTAGTATCAAAATTTCATTTCTTTCTTTTAGAGAGAGAGAGAGAAAGAAAGAGAGGGAGAGAGTGCACTCATGCACATGAGCAGGGGAGGGGCAGAGGAAGAGAGAGAGAAAGAGAGGGAGAGAGAGAAAGAGAGAGAGAGAGAGAGAGAGAGTCCCAAGCAGGCTCTGCACTGCCAGCATGGAGCCTGAGGCAGGCTCTATCTCCTGACCCTGGGATTCATGATCTGACCCCAAATCAAGAGTCAGATTCTCAAGCAACTGAGCCACCCAGATACCTCCAAACTTTGTTACTTGGTTGCAGAATAGTCATATCGTTACTTCCTCTCCTCATAGTGTTTGTTGATATTCAGCTATATGATTTTCAGGATTATATTTAATACCAATTAGGGTCTCTGGAAGTTTTTCATCTAGGATATATTTGAAATTTTCTTAAGTTGGATAACTGGTTACATAAAGCATGTTGTTCCCATGGAATCCACAAGATAAAAACTGAGAACTGCATAAACCTCTTCCTTCACAGAAGGAAAATGCACATATGAAGAATTGCTTTTGGGACAAGAACCAAAAGTATATCCATTTTAGTTGATATAACTGATGTTTACATTAGTATAGGAGCTGATCTGTCTTAATCATCTTTGTGTATGGCTTTTGTCACTATCTTCAGAGTACATTGCACTGATCTCTTCCAGTTGTCTTTCATGACATTTTTTAATTAATTTCATTGATTCATTTATTCTCTGAATTAATACTGAGAAAGATCCTACAATATGTTAGGTACCCTTCTAAGTTATGCAGTTATGATGGTAACCAAGAGAGATGAGAGTCTAAGAATCTTACTATCTATTGGGAGATGACAATATAAACATGAATATAAAATACATTGTCTAGTACTGCTATGTACCAGAAAACTAAATCAAGTAGAGAGTAGAAGGAAATATTTGAATAGAAGGATCAGTGACAGAATATCTGATGATACATGATTTGAGCAAAGTTCTAACTGAAATAACAGAACAAGTTATATATATTACCTGGTAGAAGAAAGTTGCAGGCAGAAGAAATAGCGAATGTCATGTCCTGGAATAGTAACAACTTTGTTTTAGAACTTTCAGCTCAACTTGGAAGACAAAATTTTTCAGGCAAGCAAAGTTGGAGAGCCTCGGGTAGATAAGTGATGCTAAGGGAATGTGCAAATTCACATGGCAATCAGGTGCTAAGCGTGGCAAGAAGCCAAGGAAGGCTGTGGCCTCAGGAGGTACTGATCAGTAATGAAAAATAGGAATAGGACTAGCTCATGGAAAAGAAGTTATGAATGGCAAGCTAAGGAGTTTGAATTATTTTCACTAAATATAGCAAGCCTATAACAAACCCAAAGCTTTAGCTCAAGAGGTATTTCCTACTCCTTTAATTGTTTTTTAAATGTTTAGTTTTTTTTTAAATTTTGTTTTGTTTTATTTTTTGTTCGTTTTTCTTTTTTTTTGGAAATAAGATTTCAAAATGTAGTGAGAGAAAGCTTTATATCAAGATGTAGAGGAAGAGTGTTCTCTCTGGAGATTTCTATGATTAGGTTGTTTAAATGTTTGAAAGAATTTGTCTGGCTTTGCCAGGGCCATTCCATCGTCCCTGAGATGATGTAAGGTTGGGACTTGTAGATCCACTGGTCACTCTTGGATCCTCTGGCTCTCATTAGTTCATCAAGAGTATTTACTGGCTCCTAAGACACTTTAGGCACTGTGTTAGTAGCTAAGGATACGAACAGACAAGTAAACCATGGTCCTTGCCATCAGAAAGTTGTTTATTCCTACTTGAGACCAGCTGTCATGTCATAGTGGTAAGAACATAGGTTCTAGAATCAGACTATAAGGATTTATAATCAGGCTCTGGCATTTACTAAATTAAATGTTACACAATTTATGCTTCAAATTTTCAATTTGTAAAATGAGGATTCATTTATTCAACAAATACTTATTGGTGTATTTCTAGGCACCATCATAGGTATTTTGAGATACAACAGTCAACAAAACAGACAAAAATAAAATAATATCTAACTAATGGGAATGTTTTAAGGATGTAGGATTACATGTACCATGCCTAAGCACAGAAACTACTAAATAAATGTTAGCCATAGATTTCTTATATGCTAAAACTAGTGCTTGGTAAATATAAAGCTGTGATTAAAGGTAGTTGAATTGAACTGGGTTGTTTTATGGGAAGCGATCTGTGTTATAGTTTGAAAATACAAAGGAGGTTGATAAAGAAATGATTAATTACACCAAAATAGGTTAGTGTAGAGAAATGAAAATGTCTGGAAGTCCAAAGTCTATTCCTCAACTTTATGGTTGACACTGACCAGTAGCCATGCCATTCCACATTCTTCTTCCTGTCTGTGGCAGAGCTGGAAGTTTTCTTCCCAGTATCCAGCTTCCTTTCCTTGCTCCCAATTTTATCATCGTTAGCATGCTTCAACTAAATGAAAAGTACTACACTTGCCAGCATTCCTGGCAGCCAAGGATGGTCAATGAGATGAAATTAGAATTTACTGGATGAAACTTCTAGGAAAGGTTTCTAAAGAGGGAGGGACCCCGCTTGCCCATGCCTTTTGCCCTGCAGTGTTTACCCATTCCCTTCTCCAGAACGTGAACTCAGTGCTGGATACGAAGCAGCCATCTTATGATAACGAAGTAACCATACAAACAAAAGGGAATGCGAGGATGGTGAAATGAAGACAAGAATGAGGCTGGCTGCCAGTGGCATTGTGCGGTTGCTAAATTAGCCCCAGATTTCCTTCTGAGAACCTCTTGTTATGTAGGTAAAACTGCCTACATTCGTTTAAGCCTGTGCTACATTTGGTGAGGGGATTATGGGATTGCTCCTATCATTCACAGCCAAATGCACTCTACAACTTATAAAGTTTCTGGGTGCCGCTATCAGAGTGGCTGCACTGACCACCATTGGTGACTTTTGTATTTTTAGGTATTTAGGAGGTTATCCACAGTACAAACCCCGGTTTTCTGACAAATAAAATGTGCGGCCCAGTTTCTGTCCCCAAATTCAGTCTTTTCACTCCTGATAGGCATTTTCCTCCATCAGTTGGATGTGCCCATTCTCCATTAACTTGAATCCACAGGTGCAGGATCAGTGTGAGAGGAGAGCCAAGCCCCTGCTGTAAAGGGTGGAAAAGCCTTTCCTTCCCAAAAATGCCCAGCATAGGTGATGGATACTCAGTAGGTGCTCCAATAACACATATGGTTCAGGCTTCTGATGTCATTCACACCAGTTTTAATAGCATCTATGTGTCACTTAAATGTAGAATTGTGGCTTTCTCATACCTGAGCATTTACCATTTTCAAGAAGTTTTAGTTATCAAACCAGAAATCCATTTGGATAAAGGAATAAAAGGGTTTCCATCTTCACTAGTAAAAAAGAAACAATATAATGAATTCCTTTTTATTCAGATCTTTATTTTAGGTTTTTTAAATGAATTATTTTATTTATAGCTACATGAAAAAATTATTTTGGTTGATCTTCTTCAAAGATTTCCTCTCCCCACCCCTTTCTCTTTCTTTCATTCTTAAAATGTAACGTGAAAAGTGCTCATGGCCAAAATCTATTTTTACCTACTTTTGGTTTGAGATCAAACAGTGAGGGGAAAAGCTAGCTATCAATCGCACAGTCATATTTTAAATTTGGGCTTAACCGAAGCATTGGAGATCAAGAATAAGCCACTTCATTTAGATTGGCTTTTTGTCTACAGGTGCCATTCGTAATTATCCGTCACTCCTGGAAAGGATTTGTGGGAAATCATGAGGTGCCATCATTTTCCCCAAGTCCTGTCAGCTCCTGTGTCTCTGAGTGCCAACCAGCCCTTTCTCCTTTGACTTCTTTGCTAGAGCACATCCCTCAGGCCTTTCTGATCACTCAAAAGGCTGAAGTCAGCACTTTGCTAGAGTGGGAAGCTCAGGATTCCTTCCAAGGAGTTGCAGGAAAAGCTGAAACCGTGATGGGCAGAGTCAGGGCATACTGCACGTCTCCAGGGCAGCTGGAAGATTGTCCCCGAACCTGCACATTTCCTTTCGGGCCAATCAGCAAGTTTTCTTTCTGAGTTGAATGCGTATGTATACTGTGGATGTCCGACTTGCCCTGTCCTAATTATCCACAGGTGTCTGTTTGCGTAGTGGGTTACAACAGAAACGGCATTGTTCTGGAAACAATGGTCTGTGTCCTGCCATTTCTTATCAAAGTGACTTGAAACAAATAGCCCAAATCCTGGGCTTCTGTTCCTCATCGATGGAATGTGGAATGGACTTAGGTTTCTATAAATATCCAATCCTGCCAGGCCAAGGAAAACCTCACCCTTTCCATCCTGAAGTCATGAGACTTGGCAAGGGATAAATAATTAGACTGTGGGGTTCAAATTCTGACTTCTTTGCTTACTAATTGGGGGATCTTGGATTAGTTTTTCAACCTTTCCAAGCCTCAGGCATCTCATCTGTAGAATCAGGATATTGATTGTATCTATACTTAAAGTTGATTCTGGAATTATATGAGATAAGCCTTGTAAAGTGGTTATTTTAGTGCTTGGTATATAATAAATAATGAATATTAGCTATTGTTAATTTGTTACTAGCTTGGGCACAAGTAGGTCACGTGATACTGAGAAGATGATGGCTAACATTTTAATTTTTCCCCTACAAATGGCTAAGTTTACTGTAGAGACTGGGGTACTTTCACTAAGAGCTCATGCTAACTAGTATTGGCAGCTGGGTAGGTGGTTTTTGTATTGTTTTGTTACGTTTTACCATTTTTTGCCATTTAGCTGGAGATCATTTTAATTTGAATTTGACCTCTTGGCCTCTACCTTCTTCTCATTCCACATTCTCACAGATATGAAGGGTGATGAGTATTTTATACATACAGTGACTATTTTTTTGCCCAATGTTTGATATTTTCATTTTTATTTGTGCATTTATTTATTTATATGAATAATCTTATAAAGGAAAAATAATAAAATTACAGTTAGTTATAAACTTATCTAACTTTAATTTTGGGGAAAAGGATAAAAAGATGTGAAGGAATATCCTGTCTATGTGGTCATAGTACTCATGGATTTATGATTGAATTTAATGAAATTAACCTCATTAAGCTTTCAGAAACTATAATTTAAAACACTTTATTTCCTATAATGCAGTTAGGAAAATAGCTATTAGATCCTAAATCTAAACTGTCATCTGTTCTGAATGAGCTTGTTGAAGACCTGTGTTTATTTTCTGCTAATCTATGAACAGGGACACTACTGAGGACCTGATATGGTTGAACAAAATGGGAATTTCAGGGCCAAAGAAATTTGGGGAGGGTGAAAGCTAATGAGAAAATGAACATCTTTCATTGGTAGACTTGCTCTTGCCTAGGATTGGAATGGGCTTATAGGACCTTTATTTTTATACTTGTAAGCACAACCCTGCTGGATATCCAGTGTATCAACATATGCCACACACAGGACCTCCAAGGTACGCCATTCAACTGTCCTTTGTTGTTCAGTTAACAACTAGGAAAATCTGTAAGAATATAACCATATATATTTTTTTATTCTGGAGAGACAGCATGTGCAAGTGGGGTAGGGGGCAAAGAGAGAGAGAGAGAGAGAGAGAGAGAGAGAATCTTATGCAGGCTCCATGCTCAGTGCAGAGCCCAATGCGTGGTTCGATATGATGACCCTGGGATCATGACCTGAGATGAAATCAAGAGTTGGATGCTCAACCAACTGAGTCATCAAGAAGCCCTTGAATACAGCCATATGTTAGCAGCCTAACTGGGTCTCCTGTATTTTCACACTTTTTAAATTTTAGTTTTATCTCTTTAGACTTAAAATATGTCCAATATACAAATACAAATAAAAAATATATACACAAAACACACGTAGATATGTATATGTAATGGCAAAGAAAAAGCCCTCTACTTCTGGGCTTCAGGGCATTACCTTAATGATTTTGAGGGTCCTCGTTTCCTTATTTCTTATTCACTCATTAGCCTGATTTCTCTCTTTTATGCTCTTTTGCATACACTAGCATAGCAGTTCCCTCCAAGGTCTGTAGAGACCTCTAGTATGGCACATCCCCTGGGTGCTCAGACATATCCATGCTGGACTTGTCTGTGGCCTTTGATCCTGCTCTATGAGGTTTGTCACAATTGTATTTCTTCTGTAGGATCTTCTTCTTCCATGTACCTTTTAAATGTTGATATTCTCTATAGTTCTTTCTTTTCACTTTATAAATATTCCTTGGGTGTATAATAGATACCCTCCTACATGCCAATGAGTCTTACATATGTAATCTTTGGTCAATGTCCCTGTCCTGGTTTCTAAGCCCATGTTTATTATTACCTATTCATTTGTCCTCTTTGGATATTAAACTAATTTAAATACACCAGGTTTAAAATGTAAATAGTTTCTCCCCAAATTTGCTTCTTTTCAGAATTTTTAAAAAATATTGCTTAATAATAATAGTTTTTATCAAGTTATTAAAAAAACCTGAGTATTGCTTTTGAATTTTTTCCCGATTGTCAACTATGCCCTCCATTTCCACCATATCCAGTCTTGATCTCCTCCTATCTGTATTGAAGGACCCCTTTGCCACCTGAAGCGTAAGCTCCCAGTCTCCCCCTGCCCCCATAATGCACTCTAGGCAGAGTTAGCTATGCTGCGTGTACCTCTCTGATATGAACCTCATTACATTAGAAGATTTAAGAACAAATGCAATGAGAATGAAAAGGTGGTTTGATATGGAAGGCCAACTGGTCACCTAGAGAGATTGCCACAAGGTCATATTTACTTATTTGCCCAGAGACCTCACAAGAGTCCAAGACCAGACTCTTGGCCTTGTGTGCTCAGAAACTAGCCTCAGCCATGTCTCAGTTAATAAGAATGATTGGACATGAAGATGCTAACTCACACTAAGAGACCCAACAGAGGCCATTTTGTGAATTTAAAATGAGAAACATCTGTGAAGCTAGCTTTACATTCACATTTGTCTGATAAGTACATTTGCTCCCTGTAGATAAGCTATACTGAAAAAGCCAGATTATCAGAAATCAGAACAAGGGGATTTATATACATTGTATAATTTCAATATTTTATGGCATTAAGCTCCCTTAACTGGACGTAACTATCTCAGCAAAGGGATGTGTTTTAGGGAGAGCAGAGAAGCAGATGAAATTCTTTCCTGGGTAGGATTTGGACAAGAGTTCCCAAACGTTGCCTTCTTTTCTGTATATGACTCTCATTTTCTCTCTCTATTTAAGTGGCTGAACTACCTTGTGTCTAACTGACACATTCTTTCTTATTTTATTGCACTTAAGATTATAAACGTTACTGGTCTGCAGACCAGTCTAGTTCTTTAAGTAGAATGCAGATCTCTGCTTTGATAGATTAAGTATTGATTTCTGAGGGCAAAAATTGTTTTTCTTATGCCTGTTTTGTTTCTGAGGTGATGAAGAGACCTTTGCATTGTAACTGCTTGTTTATTTTCCCATTTGACTTACCCAGATACCTATAATCTCCTAGGGATTGGTGACAATGATTTATTAATTTTAATATATCATTATTTATTTAGAATTTTATCACTGAAAAATATGTTGCCTAAATGAATATGGGTTAAAATTTTTCTTTGGTAGTAAAGTGATGCTTATTTTCACCGAAATTTTAAGCTACCTTTAAATGAAAGTGTTATTTTAGAATCTATAATAATTTAAGCATTTTGAACTTGTGATTTTCTTGTGTTCTGCAATTTAGCTTCCCTTTCAGGAAGTGATATTCAATCAATTAATAATATATTGAGAGAGAGAAAAAGGAACGTTGTTAAAATCAAGGTTGTTATCTTGTAATTCATTACATTAAAATATTCATTCATTGAAATTATATAACATATTGTGATACATAATATTTAGCTTATCAACAGTGCAGCATTTTTAATTAAATTGCTTAAATTTGGGATAGCCAGATATGTGTACTATTAACGGTCCCTAATTTTGAATTCATTTGATTACTGAGGTTTCTGAAGGCCAGAAAAGATTTTTCTTACAAAGGAGGTGTGGTGATTACTCTAAACAAAAGCTCTTATGTTTATAAAGTTTAGCTAGTTTATTCCAGATTGTTTGGGTACTTAGGCCTGTGTGTGCAACCAGTTAATCTTTAAGTTTATGCCAAAATATTAGAGCTTGTCAGGTATTCATGAGGTTCGCTGTGTGTTTTAATGAGATCTTGTTTTTATAGTCATTTTACTACCGTTGTAATGTAACTTCATTTGGGTGTAATACCGGGGTAATCAGTAAGGTTAGTAATTATGTACCGATCAAATGTATTGAGAGGAGGAACTTAACAACTCTGCCAGCTCTTGTAATGGAATCTGATTGTCTTGAGAAAGAAGAGATTTTGTTAAGGATCAATTATCTGTAACATGAAATCAATCTGTTGATACTTTCCACAAAGTTCCTATTTAGCGGTGGAAGGAGGTAAGAGCTGTCAATTTGCACATGGTTATGAATAAGTCGTGTTGGAACTGTGGTAAACTGAAATGTTTCTTCGAAGCAATACTTAACCCTCATTGGAAGATACAAATGATTAATATTTTGGTGTGTATATTTCTTCTTCTTTTATTCCATTTTAAAATTTTTATTTTATTAAAAATTTTTTTTGTTTTTATTTATCTTTGATATAGAGAGAGACAGAGCATGAGCAGGGGAGGGGCAGAGAGAGAAGGAGACACAGAATCCGAAGCAGGCTCCAGGCTCTGAGCTGTCAGCACAGAGACTGACACAGGGCTCAAACTCACAAGCTGTGAGATCATGAGCATCCGAAGTCGGACACTGAACCAACTGTGCCACCCAGGTGCCCCTCTGGTTTTTGTTTTTTGTTTTGTTTTTTTTTTTAGACAGAGAGAGAGCATGCAAGTTGGGAGAGGGGCAGAGGGAGAGAGAATCCTAAGCAGGCTCTAGGCTTAGCATGGAGTCTGAGGCAAGGCTTGATCCCATGACCTAGGGATCATGACCTGCGCCAAAATTGAGTCAGACACTCAACTGGCTGAGCCATCCAGGTGCTCCTCTTTTGTTCTGTTACCTTTGAGTGATGCAGAAAGAATAGTGATGACTGCAATTCAGAATGGTTAACTAAGGGTTAGGGCTTAGACTGGATGTTAAAGTCTAATCTCGGTTGCTGTATTAGTTCTGTGCTTATTTTTGAGACAGCGGAGGTGTGGTGTTGACTCCAGGGCAAACCCGAATGAAGTGTGCTTCGTGTGTTAGGGTCTGCAGAAACCTCACAGGGGAAGCCTTGGTTGTTTATCAGCATTGGTTTTAGAAAATGTACAGAATGACGGTTTGTACCTGGTTTCGGTTTTGTTCTTTGGTTTCTACTTTTGAGACTGGTCAGGCAACCTGATTTTGGCTTATTGGTCAGAGGCGATTCAAAACCCTTCCTGAGATGAGACTGTGACAGTCTTGGTGACTCGTGATCTGAAGGTGAGTTGTGTTCTGTGGAACCAAGAAAGGTCCCTGGGAGCTACAGCTGAAAGGCTCCGTCTCTCTGATATTGGCCTGTCTTGCTTTATCCTGACGCATCACGTCCCTTACTATTTTAAAAGCCTTATGTGAATACACTGTGTGATGAGTCCTTTCAATGGTATAACTGCTACTTACTATTTTTTTCTGAACCATTTAAGAGTAAGTTGCAGAGATGATTCCTTTTTGTCTCTGAATATTTTAGACTGCATTTCCTAAAAACAGAAAGAGTTCTATATAGCCACTGTGCAATTATCAAAATTAAGAAATTAACATGGATGCAATATAATTATATTATATATTATGTAAACTGCAAATTTTATTCAGATTTCTCCTTAAATGGCCTTTATTGAGATTTTAAGCAAGGAATGTCCTGTGTAGCCAAAAAGAATCCATCCAAGGTTATGCATTGTAGTTGGTATTCAGATATCTTAAATCTTTAATTTAGAACTTTCTGAGTCTTTGTCTCTCATGATGTTGATATTTTTGAAGAGTAGAGTCAATTACTTTGTGGAGTATTTCTCAATCTGAGTTTGTCTGATGTTTCCTCAGGATGAGATTCAGTTTATGATCTGTTGGTGGGAATACCACAGATCTAATGCTGTATTCTTCTCAGTGCCTTATGTCAGGAGGCACATGCTATCAATTAGTCTCATTATTAGAGATATTAACTTTGATCATTTGGTAAAGGTGGTATCTGTCAGGTTTTATTCCCTGCAAAATTATTATTTTACCCTTTGGAATTAGTAGGTATCTTGTGGGTAGACCCTCTGACACTATGCAAATATCCTGTGACTTAAACTCTACCTTCTAGTTTTAGCATCCACTGATAATTCTTGCTTAGGTCAACTGTTATTATGACAGGTGCCAAATGGCAATTTTCTAATTACACCATTCTGTCTACATTTATTAGTTGGTTTTCTGTTGAAAGAAAGGGCCCCTGTCTTCATTTCTCTTTCTATCAGTGAGGACACATGGGCCACTATTAATCTTTATTTATTTGTATACTCACATTGTCCTGGATTTGGTCAATGGGAGCCACTTTAAGCTGGCTTTTGTGTCCTTTTGACATGTCCTCACTAATTCTTTGAACAGTTTCAGAATTTTTGCCATTACAAGGTGTTCCTGGCTTATCTTATATTTTTCTTTCTTCAGCCCTGGAATCAGCAATTTCTCCAAGGGCTCTTGGTACCCTTTAATAGAGAATGGTGTTCAGAGGCCAAGAACTGAATGTAAAGTATAATAATTGGATCTGGGTTGTCTTGGCTGTTAGTCCTTCTCAGCTGACAGAACTAGGAAATGGAATATGCATATGAATATTCTCATACATGCATTTAAAAATTTACATCCTCCTTTCACTTCTAATTCCCTTTTATCTTATAATATAATACATATTTTATGACTTATAATATTGGTTAATATAAGACTTGTGGTTAGTTTTTTTTCTACTAGAATGTAGAATGTACAATGATAGGAACTTTTCATTTGCTTTGTTTATGAATGCATCCCAAGCAGCTAGAACAGTCCTGGGGTTCAGTGATTATTAGTGAATGAAAGAATAAATAAATGTATTCTGGAGGAAAGAAAAATTGTACCTGAAAGAAAATACAATTATATAATATAGTTCCATTGCAAATAGTATTTCCATAGTTATAAACTATACTAACACTGAATATTGATGTAAATAAAGTTATGATAGAAGTATATTATGAAGATGGAGGAAAGAGAAGGGTATATATGTATGAGATAAAAGCTAAATCTTTTTTCTTTTAGACAAAATCAGTAGATAATGCTTGACATTAAAAAATTTTGTTGTTGTTGTTGTTTTATGCTACATAATTGAGCATCAAAAGAAATAGGGAGAGGGGCGCCTAGGTGGCTCAGTCCAGTTAAACATCCAGCTTCAGCTCAAGTCATGATCTCACACCTTGTGGGTTTGATTCCCACATTAGTCTCTGTGCTGACAGTTCAGAGCCTGGAGCCTGTTTTGGATTCTGTGTCTTCCTCTCCCTCTGCTCCTTCCCCCAACTCATGCTCTGTATCTCTCTGTCTCTCAACAATAAATAAAAAACGTTAAAAAAATTAAAAAAAAAAAGAAAAGAAATAGGCAGAAAGGATGAAGATGGTTGTCTGTGAGAAATCAGGAAGACTGTGATAGAGAGGGTATAGAGGACTACGTTTTTATAATAAATAGGACAAAAACTAGTTGATTTATTAATGTAAATGCCCTTGATATAAGTACCCTTAATATATTCTTTAACCATAACCATAACCATAACCATCTCCCTCCACATATTAACATATACCTTTGATAATAATAAAATATAAAAACTTTTTTAAAAAAAAGTTTATTTATTGAGATAGAGAGATCTTGAGGGGTATAGGGGCAGAGAGGGGGTGGGAGGAAGAGAGAATCCCAAGCAGGCTGTGCACATTTAGTGCAGGGCCTGAAGTGGGGCTCAAACCCATGAACCATGAGATCATCACCTGAACCAAAATCAAGAGTCAAACACTTAACCAACTGAGCCATGCAGGCAGCCAATATAAAAAGCTTTTGAGAGAAATAACCTATATGAATGACTATAAGAAAGTATGCAAGTTCATTTTTCTGGTATCTTCTCTGACGTATATCTTTTCTTTAAAGCAAGTCAGCAAAAAACTGTGTCAATGGGCAAGGATTTTTTTATGAAAAGCTGCACATTGGCTTGGAAATATCTGCCTATATGGCAGGTACCTTTGGTCTTGTTTACTCTAGTGTTGAGAATGTCGCTTGTAACATCATGCAGGAGAAATTGTCTTCTCTTCTTAGTATCAGATATTGTGTATTTCTCCAAAGCAAGCTATTTGCTTTCTTTTATCAAATGGCAAACCAAAAAGCTGACAGTGTTTCTCTGTAGGGTTTTAGAAAATTCAGACCTGTAACAAATGTATAGGATCTCTGAGTCTGTATCTTGTTTATTAATTTGTGTCCTGCACTTCATTATTGCCTTTCTACCCATATTTTCTACTTTTTCTGATTTCATCACATATTTGTTATCATAAGTTGCATTAATTTTATTAAATCTGTTCAAAATAAGGAAGGGTATAAATAAGTTGATAGTAATTGATTGCATATATTTTTATCCACTGAAATGGAGAATTGTTCCTAGTTGTTTCTAATCTCTGCAGACAAAAGATATACAAACTATTGCTAATAGTTAATGTTTTCCAATCTTCCTTATAATTAAATTTTGAGGGAGAGATTTAAGACAATTTGAAATCCATATGTTCCCTCTTTATTTAAAAATGATAGGACAATAGATTTTTGGGTTAGAAATCATTGTGATGTTCTAATATAAAATCCTAGAATGAGTTAGTCATTTTATTCCAATTTTCTTTCTTTTTTTTTGTTGGAAAAGCCTTTCTTTATGCTGAAATAACACACACACACACACACACACACACACACACACACACACACACAATCATTTTTAGTTAGAAAATGTGCTTAGCACGGGGAAGACTCAAAGGAATAAGATAAGCTCCGGCAAGTTACTCTCTGAAACTGTTACTCTCTGAAACTTTCTTCAGGTGTAACGGGGAAATAATAGTAGCACCTATCACATAGAATTTTCATATGAGTGTTGAAGGAATTAATGCGTATGAAGTACTGCCATATAGTTCTATCCTTGCTAAATGTTTCCTGCTGCCATATATTTTACAGGCTTGTTGTTAACACCAAATAAAAGCACTTTGTAAAGTGCACAGCACTATTAAAACATAAGGAGGGGCCAGTAAATTAAATCTAAGTAGTGTTAGGTTATAATTGCAGTTAATCGAATACACTTTGTATATGATTCTACTTGAAAGCATATACATTATTTATGCAATCAATTTTTTTTGGAAACTGCATATAGGTCTGAACATCTGTATCATTAAATTTCATATTTAACCCATCATTTCAGCGTAATACCTTACTGACTCTTCACCTTCACATCAAACGCATTAGTTCTTATTTTTCCATTTTGTGTGTTTTATAAATGTAATAAATATATCTAAGCCACTGATAATCCTGTTGGTTTATACAGACATTATCTTGCTCCATGTTATCACCAAACAATAATTAATTGTTTTGGACAACTTTTTTAAATTTATGTAAGATAATCTCTCCTTTTCATGGGGAAGAAATTTTATGTCCCTCAAACGCTTAGGAGCAAAAGACCAGGCTAAAAGCTATGTAAAGCCCTTTGTTGTTGTGATGGTTAAAGTAAAGGTTATCTCCTGTCTGGGTTGTTCTGGCCAGCACTCTGACGTGTGGGATGCTGAGCTCATACTGGAGATTGAGGAAGGCTGTTTAAATATCTGAATCAACTGTAGAACTTAGAACCTAGGTGACTTCTAGAGTGGCTGCATTCAGTCTTCTTGCCCATATTTACTGAGGACTTTGGTATTAATTGGAGTAAAAAACTTCCACAAAAACCATAATCACCCAATTTGCACCTACTGTGGGTTAGGCATTTTACATCAGGAAAGACTTCCTGGAAGCTGTGTCTTATTGTTATCGGAGAAGTTCAGTGAGTGAGACAGTTCCTATTTAATTTGAAGTTCCTGGGATCCCTGTTACAATGAAAAGTATAGTCCTGTATCTTGGAACATCAGGCTTTTGACATTTGTTCCTTTCCCCCTCATACTCACAAATACCCTCAGCCCATCTAGTCAACCTTATTGCTATAACGTGGACCCTTCACTCCATTTCATGCAGATTCCCCATAATTCCCACATATACATATGCTTACCCACTTCCGAATCTTTACTGTTTCTCTTCTATCTGACTAGAATCCATTTTGTAGCCCTCTCTACCTATGATAATCCTATCAGGGAGTTTTCTAGGTAAATCTCTTCCAAAATGATCTTTTTACTTTCCTATTTCCATTGGACTGTAATGTCTGTAATATACATTTTATGACATATGGATTGATTCATATACATAAACATTCACTTCTCAAATAATATCTCATTAATCTATATTAATTAAACAAAAAGTTAGTTGACTTAACTAACTTTATGAAATAACTGAAATAGCCATTTTCATAGATAAATTTTTAAAAACTTTAACTTTTTAAAGCCTTTGCAAAAGGTGTTATGCACTTCCTTAATTAAACATCTGTATCAATGGGGCATCTGGGTGGCTCAGTTGGTTAAGTGTCCGACTTTGGCTCAGGTCATAATCTCATGGTTCGTGGGTTCGAGCTCTGCGTCAGGCTCCGTGCTGACAGCTAGCTCAGGGCCTGGAGCTTGCTTCAGATTCTGTGTCTCCCTCTCTCTCTGACCCTCCCCTTCTCACACTGTCTCTTTCTGTCTCTCTCAGAAATAAATAAAAAACATTAAAAATTTAAAAAAATCTGTATCAAAATAATTTAGCTTTCTCTTGGTGGTTTAGGATCATAAACATTTAAGTGTATAAATTACCCCAAGACAGTGACTAGTTGTTATTATTTGAGGCATAAGCATGAAAAAAGGCCCCCTATTGCCCATTCAAAGCTCCACTTCTAGGAAGATTTAATCAATCATTTATTTGATTAGTGTTTATTGATCACTGTATTTTAGTATTATGATACTTAGGAAAATAGTAAAGAAGACATTGATCTCCTAGTTCATATAGTCTAGGGCACTTATAGTCTAGATGCTAAGCAAAAATCACATAAATAAAAATATAAATTCACTCATAATAAGCTCCAAGATGAAAAAATACAGAGGTATTAGGAGGGAGTAAAATAAAGGTGGCTGATTTAGATGAGTGTGTCAAGGAAGGCTTCTGTAGAGGAGTGACATGTGAGCTGAAACCTGAAGAATAAATAAGTCTTAGGTAGATGAAGAATGTGGGAGGAAAATTCCTGAATCATCTTAAAGTGCTGTTCTCAGCACAGAGTAGATGCTTACTAAGTTATTTTCGGTTAACTAATATGGTTTAATTAATTGCAGTAGGCTGCTTGAAGATTTCCTTTGTGATAAGGATTATGTTTTACAAGTATTTTGTGATTTTTTTTTAATGTTTTATTTATTTTTGAGAGAGAGATAGAGACAGCATGAGCAGGGGAGGGTCAGAGAGAGAGAGAGGGAGACACAGAATCCGAAGACAGGCTCCAGGCCCTGAGCTAACTGTCAGCACAGAACCCAACACGGGGCTCAAACCCACGAACCGTGAGATCATGACCTGAGCTGAAGTCAGACGCTTAACCACCTGAGCCACCCAGGAAACCCTACAAATGTTTTTTTACTCTTCCTAATGGCGGGCACATTGTTAAGCCTTTAGTGAATATCTGGACACCTCAATTTGAAGTTCATGTTCACTATTTGTCCTAATTGAACATTAAAGATGGGACAGAAGAAAGAACATTCATGAATCCCAGTGTGCATCAGAGCAAGAATTAGGCATGCATGCACTTTATGGCTGCTCCTGGCTCTCCTTTGGGGTTCTCCCTGAGTGCAGAGAGGATTTATTCTCTTTTCTCTGCCACTCTATAGACTGAGCAGAGTACTGTTAAAGAAAACATATTCTGATACTTGTTAAAACAGTAAGGAATACTTTATCCAGGAATATTGTGATAGGTTTCAAGACTATCATAATAGTAGAGAGACCAGGCTCAAATCTGTTAGTTTGTCAAGTCTGTTTCTCTAAGGGCTCAGAACTCAGGTGGAGGACAGAGACATTATTGACAATTCACTGATTTTCTAAGAACCCCAACACTGTATCTAGATATGCTGATACACTTACTTGTAACTCTGATCTCCTGTGGTGTAGGAAAAGACCACTAACTACAGAGCTACATTATTACTATATTGTACCAGGCCCTATGTTAGTTTCTTTAGACATATTATTTTATTTATTCTTATACTGAAGAAGTCGACAGTAGTATCAAAATCCATAGCAGTATCGGGTATTTTATTCCAACTTTTTGTTCTGTTTTTGTTTTTTTTTAATTTTCTCATGTTTATTTATTTTGAAAGAGAGAATGAGTGCGTGCACAAGTTTGGAGGGGCATAGAGAGAGGGAGAGAGAATCACAAGCAGGCTCCACGCTGTCAGCGCAGTATCTGACACAGGGTTTGATCTCATGAACTGTGAGATCATGACCTGAGCTGAAATCAAGAGTTGGATGCCTAACCAATTAAAGCCACCCACATGCCCCTTGTTTTGTTTATTTTTTAAAAAAATTTAATATTTATTTATTTTTGAGACAGAGACATAGCACGAGCGGGGGAGGGGTAGAGAGAGGGAGAAACAGAATCTGAAACAAGCTCCAGAGTCTGGGCTGGCAGCACAGAACCTGATGCGGAGCTCAAATCCATAAACTGCGAGATCATGACCTGAGCCGAAGTCAGACGCTTAACTGACTGAGCCACTCAGACACCCCTATATATTTTTTAAGATATGTCAGCTGGTTCCAGGTATGAAAATCCAGAAATTTCCATTCATTCTATCACTGCACTCATGTCTGTCATATGATGCAAATGAGTGTCAGTTTGGGATTTTACATACTACTCAAATTGACATCTCAGATGAGAGTTTTGTTGAAGTGTAATGCTAGGTAAATGCAAATCAGAAACCTTTTGCAACCACCAGTTTATTTCACTTATTCTGGAAAAATACCCAGTAACCCTCTGTAGACTACTTTCACTGCTCTAATCATCCCCATTTAGGGTATGTTTCAGATTTTCTTGAAAACAACTTCTCTGAAAATTATGTCATCAAAATAAGGTTTCTTAGAATATAATATTAAGATAATTTAACATGTGACTGAATTAAAATAAAGCAACTGATTAGACAACTACTGTCTCAGAGGAAACAATTAGCAGTGATTTGGACTTTTAAAATCATTGTAAATTCTGCCTACCATTTTATCTTTTCTCTGAGAACTTTTCCTTCCCTTGCATAATTGAAAGGGACTGGTTTCTCACTTTTGTGCTTCCTTTCTGCCATATTTTGTTTGCTGATTTAAGATGCTATACTTCCCACACAGGTATTTCTCGGTTCTCAGAGCAGCATCAGAGATAAATCGTTATTATGGATTCAAAGTATTAAAATGAGCTTAGTCTTTAACTAGTGGATTCAAGTCTGGGAATGAAGTCAGTTTTAACACAATTGTGTTTCCAAGAAACCTTGCATTGTTAAGAATCACATGTAAGAATGATTGAAGGCATAGAGTCAGAACCAAACCAATTTCAGATTTACAATTCCAAGATTGTTTCCTACAGGAATTTTAATAATACGGATATTTGAAAACTACTAATACTTTGTATTTATAATATAAACATTAAAGATTAATCAATGGAAATAGAAGAAGATTACATAAAACATTCTGAGTAAGCCCTGTGCATTTTAAATGATAAAAATTAATGAACTTCTAGGTTACCATTGTGTAAATAATTTTTATAACCCATGTGACACTAAAGAGCAGATTGAAACTAGGTGTTTTAAAAATGCATTGTCGAAGCTAATTATAGCATTCATAACTGGCAATGGTTTTTAATTACACGTAAAAAAGGGGGAAAGGGGAAGGGGCCTAAGAGATGTATGTAACATGCTTAACATTAAAAAAAAAAATCTTACCTTGATGCAATTTCCAGGGCCCAAGCTTCTTATAATTAATAGTGGTTCATATATTAAACATCAGGGTCAGTGAAGATCACAATGGAAATGAAATGCTGGTATAGCTCAAATAAATTATAATAACTATTGCTTAGATATATATACAAGGAAATTCATTGCAGCACTATTTTTATGATAGAAAAAAGTAGAAAATAACCTAAAATTTCAACAATAGGGAGTTGGCTAACTACATGTTTGTAAATCCCTATAATGTATGTTTGTATACGTAATGTATACATTCATGGTATGTTCTTAAGTGACAAAAGCTGGTTATAGAATGGCATGTACATCATAATCCCATTGTTTGAAAATTTATATTTATGTGACTTTTCCATTGAAAGTATCTAGAAAGATGTATAACAAAATATTCAGACCTAGTTATCTAGAATCTAGAATTATGGATACCTTTTCATTTTGCCTGTCTCTATTTTATTTTCAATAATAAATGTGGATTACTCAGCTAAAATGTGTAATAATTTTGACAGTTGTTATAATTAATTGTTGCTTAATTAATAGGTAATTGTAAAAGAAATCATATCCCCTACAGAACTGCAGAAATTGAAGTAGAGCATTTGGCAGGTGGGGGAAAAACCCCCACAGCTATAATGAAAATATTATTTATAAGTGCATGCTATTCTATTTTAATAACTGATCCAGCCAAACATTATTATAGAATATCTTTAAAGGACAGAATGCTATGTAGCACTAATAAGTATATACTTAATAGAATACGTCTAAGTTTAACTACTTATGTTCTATTTTTTCTTAAGGGAAATTAAAGAACTATTATGTAAATAGAAAAGTATATTGTTAATGTTCTACATAATTGAAAAAACAAGCTATGAAAAGGGGCAATAAATGTGATGTGATAAGGTGACTTTCCCTGTAAGCATGTAACATTTTTTAAATGATTTTATTTTTAAGTAATCTCTATACCCAACATGAGGCTTGAACTCGCAACCCCCAGATCAAGAGTCACATGCTCTACTGACTGAGCCAGCTAGGCACCCCATGCATCAACTTTTTATTTTAAATCAACTTTTTAAAAGCAATGTGCAGTCATTTAAATAGCTTTTCCATGTTCTAGATTCGGTGCTATGTGAGCAAGACAGGGTGCCTCACCTCTGACATTTCACTATCTAGCAAGAGAGAAACATCCAGAACGTCATTAGTTTTTTAAGTTCATTTTTATTTATTTTGAGAGAGAGAGCACAAGCAGAGGAGGAGCAGAGAGAGAGGGAGACAGAATCCCAAGCAGGCTCTGCACCGTCAGCACAGAGCCAGATGCCAGAGGTGGGGTTCAAACCCACAAATCATGAGATGGTGACCTGAGCCAAAGTCAAGAGTCAGATGCACAACAGACTGAGCCACCCAGGCGCCCCTGGGACTTCATGACATTTTAAGTGCAGTACCTGTAGTTTATACTAAGTGCTGTGAGAGCATAGAGCTAGCAGGATGAATTCTGCCTGATGTGGGAGATACCACTTTTTGAAAAGGTGAAATTTGAGCTCCTCAAAGAATGAGCAAGATTTACTAGGTGAAGATTGATGGAGGGGCTTTCCAGTCACATGGAACATTGAGGGCAGAAGTGCAGGCAGGGTGTGCGATGTGCCTTGGGAACACCAGTTATTCAGGTGTGGGTAGGTTTGTGTCATAGGGTGCAGATCAGGGAGTGCAGAAGGAGCTAACTCAGTCAGTGCAAATGTTTAGCTGTGTAAGTAGGAAATATAAGAGGCTAAAAAAAGGCATGAAATCTGAAAATTGCAATTCTGAACATAATGGTAGATTATTTCTGTCATTTAATATCTGTATCAGAAAGAAAAGCAGCATTTATTGAGTTCCTACTGTCTGCTTTTATATTTATTGCTGCATTTAATCCTGATATCAGCCCTAAAACGTGGATTACTCTCAATTTACACATGAGGAAGCTACTGAAATCCACCTAGTTCCTGGAAAAATGAAGTACAGAAGCAGGGTTCATCAGTCAGGGTTCCTACAACTCCCCAAGCTGGTATTCTTTCCATTATACCCCTCAGTCTTCCTGAAATACCTAACTGATTCTCATATTACAACAAACAGTGGGCCACATTCCCACACGGATCACTACCACCACCACCACCAAATAACTCAGTATATTTGGAGTCAAAAACAATGAAGAGAAAGGAAATATGCATGTGAAAACTTATAGATCATTCTGTCCTATTCAGCACCCATTATGGGATTGTTACTCTGATGTGAATGTAGAAATCTGCTGTTTTGAAAGCCTTGATATTTCCCTATTGTAGCCCACAGCTGTCTGAATATAGCAGTATTTCTTGAGCTGGCAAGAAAAGAAAGAAAGAGAGAAAGAGAGAAAGAGAGAAAAGAAAGAAAGAAAGAGAAGAAAGAAAGAAAGAAAGAAAGAAAGAAAGAAAGAAAGAAAGAAAGAAAGAAGGAAAGAAAGAAAGAAAGAAAGAAAGAAGGAAAGAAAGAAGGAAAGAAAGAAAGAAAGAAAGAAAGAAGGAAAGAAAGAAGGAAAGAAAGAAAGAAAGAAAGAAAGAAAGAAAGAAAGAAAGAAAGAAAGAAAGAAAGAAGAAAGAAAAAGGCTCATTTTCTGCAGTACATGAATCCACATAAAGGTATTTATCCCAAAAAGCTACTTTCTCCTTTACAAAGGACTGATTTGGAATTCAGTTTGGTTGCGATGCCACAGGTGTTTTGGATTTGGATGGCAGCTTCTGAGTGTGAGTCTGATGAGCTCTCTGTGTTGCCTGGCTGGCTGAGGGTTTGCCAAGCTGAGTAAGCTCATTCATCCAGGAGATGGCCCCGAAGTTGAAAAGATGTGAGGCACAAATGCCTTGTCACTTGAGTTTGCCTGTTTTCCTTTTTTCTCCTGTGCTCCGTGCCATGAGTCTCCACAATGTAGTACTTCATAAGGAGGGATGAATGCCAGCATCTGCCAAGACATTAAGATACAGATCCTGCTTCTTCAGTTGACTAGATTAACATATTAAACAGCCTGTTCTGTTAAGATTCCAGCTAAAATTAGTATTTCCTTTCTTGTTATGCTAGTTGTGATTTCACAGGGTTGTTTATCTCCTAGTGAAGCTCCCTCCCGTCTTTTTATGCTCTTGTCATTTTCCACACTGCTGACAGACTGATCTGTTGTGAATGAAAATCTCCTCATATTATCCCCCTTGCTTAAAATTGGTGCAAAGTAAACTCATCCTTCATTACTCAGCCATGCCGTGCTCCCCATGGGGAGAGGACCACTTTCTGGTACAGCTGAAGCCTGTGCATACCTCTCAGATGGTGTTACATACAGTATTTCTAATTGTTTGTTCATTATCTTTCATTTTGTCTAGTTGATGCTTGAGGGATCATGTCTTTGTCACTATTTTAGTACCAGAATCTTATGTGTGGCCATCTCATCATATGTACAAAGAAAACATTAGCTGGGAATATTAATGAATGAATTAAATAGTAAATGAATTAAATATTAAATGAATGATTGGTAGCTGTGCGACCTCAAGAGAAGGTGAAGGGGGAGGGGCTGGGAGGAAGGGTATCTCTTGCTGCCAATAGCATCTGATAAGGGGTACTGGAAATGCCTGCAATTTCCTTAAAGTGACATATTTAGGTAGTAGCCTTTAAAGCAAGCTTTCTCTGCTTTTAGACAATTCTTGGCGTTTATTTGAATTCATAGAATATCTCAGGGATTAGCCTACAAGTGTGTAAAGAATGCTTTATGGTGATAAAATTAGTACAAGATAAGACCTAAGAAAATGTATGAATAATAGAGAACGTGGTATGTGTTTAATCCCTCTTTACCCTAGAGCTTTGTGAGAAGATCATCCTATTTTATGGATGATACTTAGGATTTTGAAAAAAATCAATTTTTCTCATGATAGCCAAAAGGTCTAAAACTGACTTTCCTCTGAGACTCTTATGGTTAGTGAAAAGTCTGGACAAACCAAAATTATTCAGTGATATTTTATAGATCTCTCTGAATTGCCTTTCATTTTCCCCTCTAAAGGTGTGTAAGAGAAAGTTTTCCTTTTTTTCCTACCCACAGTTTTCTCCTTTTGAATAATAGAAAAAATGGTAGGTTATAATTTAAAACTTAAATATAAATGGGAGATAGTATTTCTAAATTAGTAATATTAAAAGTTAATTTCAACTAATTATAATATTAAATGCATTATCCTATCAATGTTATGTTTATATACATTATATATATATGTGTGTGTGTTATATGTATATACACATGTATATATATATATACACATATATACACATACACATTCAAATATATATATATGAAAAGCAATTGGAAGTCTGCAAAAATAGATAATCAAATGAGAGTGTCCTACAGCCTGATCATTTAAAAATGAGGTAAATTAGGGGCACCTGGGCAGCTCAGTTGGTTAATTTGGCTCAGGTCATGATCTCATGGTTTGTGGGTTTGAGCCCCACTTTGGGCTCTGTGCTGACAGCTCAGAGCCTGGAGCCTGCTTCAGAATCTGTGTTTCCCTCTCACTCTGCCCCTGCCTTGCTCATGTTCTGTCTCTCTCTCTATCTCTCAAAAATAAATAAACAAAAAAATTTTAAATGATGTACATTATATCTGGATAATAATACTTTATATTGGATGATAACCATGAATTAGGCTGTAAGTTACCGAACATTCCTGAAGAGGGAGAAACATGATGTTTGATAATTGGCACCTAAACCTGAGAGTCTTCTTTAACCATAATTTGAATAACTAATCTCTAATTTAGAGAAATTCTTTCATGTCTTATTAGTACCCCTTCATTCTTCGGGAATAAACCTAACCAAAGAGGTGAAAAATCTATACATTGAAAACTATAGAAAGCTTATGAAAGAAATTGAAGAAGACACAAAGAAACAGAAAAAACATTACATGCTCAGGGATTGGAAGAATAAATATTGTTAAAATGTTGATACTACCCACTTCAATCTACATATTCAATGCAATCCCTATCAAAATAACACTAGAATTCATCACAGAGCTAGAACAAACAATTCCAAAATTTGTATGGAACCAGAAAAGATGCCAAATAGCCAAAGTAATGTTGTAAAAGAAAACCAAAGCTGGAGGCAGCACAATTTCAAACTTCAAGATGGATTACAAAACTGTTATCATCAAAACAATATGATACTGGTACAAAAACAAACACAGATCCATGGAGCAGAATAGAAAACCCAGAAATGGGCCAATAAATGTATGGCCAACTAATCTTTGACAAATCAGGAAAGAATATCCAGTGGAAAAAAGACAGTCTTTTCAGCAGATGGTGTTGGGAAAACTGGATAGTGATATGCAGAAAAATGAACCTGGACCACTTTCTTACACCATACACAAAAATAAACTCAAAATGGATGAAAGACCTAAATGTAAGATAGAAAGCCACCAAAATCCTAGAGGAAAAAACAGGTAACAACCACTTTGACCTCAGCCACAGCAACTTCTTACTTGACATGTGTCTGTAGGCAAGGGAAACAAAAGTAAAAGCCAACTATTGGTACCCCAGCAAGATAAAAATCTACACAGCAAAGGAAATCATCAGCAGAACTAAAAGGCAAATGATGGAATGGGAGAAGATATTTGTAAGTGACATATCATATAAAGGGTTACTATTCAAAATCTATAAAGAACTTATCAAACTCAACACCCATGAGGCAAATAATCCAGTGAAGAAATGGGCAAAAGACATGAATAGACAGTTTTCCAAAGAAGACATCCAGATGGCTAACAGAGACTTGGAAAGATGCTCAAAATCACTCATCATCAGGGAGATACAAATCAAAACCACAATGAGATACCATCTCATACCTGTCAGAGTGGCTAAAATTAGCAACTCAGGCAACAATAGATCTTGGCAAGAATGCAGAGAAAGAGGAACCCTTTTGCACTGCTGGTGGGAATGCAAACTGGTGCAGCCACTCTGGAAGAGTATGGAGGCTCCTCAAGAAATTAAAAATAGAACTACCCTACAATGAAACAATTGCACTACTAGGTATTTATCCAAAAGATACTGGAGTGCTGATTTGAAGGGGCACATTCACCCCAATGTTTATAGGGGCACTATTGATAATAGCCAAAGTAGGGAAAGAGTCCAAATGTCCATCGACTGATGAATGGATAAAGAGGATGTGGTATATAGATACACAATGGAATATTACTAAGAAATAAAAAAGAATGAAATCTTGCCATTTGCAACAATGTAGATGGAACTAGAGTATATTATGCTAAGCATAATAAGTTAGAGAAACACAGATATATGACTTCACTCATATGTGGAATTTAAGAAACAAAACAAAAGAATATAGGGGAAGGGAAGCAAAAGTAATATAAAAACAAAGAGGGAGACAAACAAAAAGAGTCTCTTAAATACAGATAACAAACTGAGGATTGCTGGTGGGGTGTTGGGTGGGTGGATGGGCTAAATGGGCAATGGGGTTTAAGGAGGGCACTTGTTGGAATGAGCACTGGATATTATACGTAAGTGATGAATCACTAAATTGTATTCCTGAAATCATTATTATACTCTGTTATCTAACTTGGATTTAAATAAAAAAAAATAGGACTAGTAGAAATGATATATGGATATCATATGAAATTTTATGCAATGTATTTCAATCAAATGATGTTATCAATATTTGGTAATAACTCTAGGCACATATTTTTTTTTACAAGAAAAATGTATTTATTTATTT